>NW_027397141.1:4316511-4320782 GCF_003265705.2 Callorhinus ursinus
ACTACACCACACTGCCCTGTACTGCACCATACTACACTGTGCTACACCATATTACACCATACTGCAGTATTCTACGGTATATTATACTACATATTGCTATGTGGCACTACACTATACCATACTCCACTACACTACCCTATACTAGATTGTGTACACCATACTACAGTACACAATATTAAACACCACACTACACTGTATCATGCTATACCATAATACATTATATGAGATTATACTACACTACACCACACTGTATAATACTATACTACACTATACTGCTCTATACTATACTATACCATTCTCTCCTATGCTACTTTTACTACACTGTACCCCAGCACACCATACCACACTGTGCCGTACCATGCTACTCTCTATTACACTACACCACAACATACATGCTACACTGTGCTATACTCCACTTCCTATACTACATTACACTGCACCATGCTGCACTACATGATATTACACTGTATGACACTCTACTACACTGTACCACACCACACTGCACCATCATACACCATAGTACACTGTATTATACTATATCATTCTACACTACATTGCTGTGTACTACACCATACATACTACACCATACCATACTATGCCATACTGTGTCATACTGCACCACTCTACATTACACTGCATTATGCTACACTACACCACACTCTATTACACTATGCTACACCCTGCTACGTGATACTGCGCTGTGCCGTAGCACGCCATACTGCACCCTGCTATGTCATACCGCACGACACTATACAGGACCATACTCTGCATACTATGCTACACTGTGCTACGCTCTACTATATACCACACTGGACTGATAAGTGTATCATACTATATTACTATACTATATGGTGCCATGTCATACTGTACTGCCCCTTGCTGCACTACATTGTACTCTATTACACTGTGGTACTCTGTGCTTAAGTATAGCACACTATGTCACACTATACTACATTACACTTCTCTTCTGTAGCATCTTAGGCTACACTACCTTGTACTACACTCTACTACATATACTACACCACACTATACTATTATATAAATGTAATACAAAAGCCATTTATCTTGTCATCGTGGCTGATTTGAGGTTTTCTCTCCTGTTTTCTTGGCCCACCTCTTGCCGCCGGCTATCTGCTATAAATAGTCGGTTTCTTTTATTCGTTAGGTGTTACTTTTCTGTAGAATGTAATAGTGGAAAAGATGAGAAAGCGCAGTCCCAGGGGAGGAGGGAAGCTGGAAGGAGACCCATGGCGGGCCCACCCAGGAGTCTGTGTGCTTAGAGCCAATATGCTTACCCAGACACTGTATTGACTGCTTGTGGTTGAGGTGACTCAGGCTGCTTGCCCAGGCTTCCTTCACTGCCCTCTGCCCTGCCTCCTTTGGCGATGGTGAAGTGGCTTCAGGGTCCATTTCCTAGCCGGTGCAGGCGAGGGTCAGGGAGGTGGGGAGAGCAGTGTGCTCTTCCCTTCTGCTCCTCTCCTAACGGTTGTGGTGGGGGGTTCTGTGAGGGCACATACACCAGCTACCAGGGGCTCTTGGCATTGCTGCAGGCTCTTCCGGCAGATGCCAAGGCCCCATGACAACAAGACTCTGCTAATACAGCATGGGTCCTGAGGCCCTCACTGTTCCCTGAGATTTTACTTCCCATGGACCCTGCTCACTGTGCCAGAGAAGCATGGCCTCTGTGTGGTCTGGCCCCAGGTACCACATCTACAACGTGAATGAGCAGAACCCTGGCTTCCAGGAGCCCCGCGCTGTCTTCTACACGGCCCAGATCGTCAGTGGCCTGGAGCACCTGCATCAGAGGGGCATTGTCTACCGAGACCTCAAGCCTGAGAACGTACTTCTAGACGATGATGGTGAGGTGGCCTCCCCTCTCAGGTTCCCCTCACCCAGTCTCCCCCACTCCCCATTTCTCCTCCTCCGAGCTTCCCCCCCTGTCCTCCTCCTGCCCAGACTCCCCTCGCCAGGCTCTCCTCCGTGGCCCAGCGGATCTTCAGTAGGAGGATAGGCTGGTTCCTCTTTCTGCCTTTTGAGGGATTCTCATCAGAAGGTAGCAGAGATCTAGGTTTTCTTTCTGTCCCTTGGACACCCTCCCTTTGTGTCACTAAGTCATGCAAATGTGGGGCATTCTTGAAACGGTTTTGGGTGGATTGTGCCTCCAATCACAGTGGCGGGTGCTGCTGGGGCCCCTCTGTCCCTCTGTAGTCTGGCTGGGAGGGCAGAGGCCTCAGGGCCCTGGGGTGGGTGTGTGCTGCACATGCGTGTTCGTGGGCATGTGTGTGTGTGTGCAGAGGCTGCCCTTGGCTCCTGCAGGCTCAGGGAACACCAGGTGCCTTTGTTCTGTGGGGCCGCGGGTGACCTCAGCCCATGTTTGTTTTTAGGCAATATCCGAATTTCTGACCTTGGGCTGGCTGTGGAGCTGAAGGACGGGCAGACCAAGACCAAGGGCTATGCGGGCACCCCAGGTTAGCACCTGAAATCAAGGGTGGGGCAGCCTCTTTTGCAGGGGGCAGGGAACGAGGCCGTAGGGGTCCTTGGGGTCCCCATCCCTCATAGCAAGTAGTAGAACCACTGGGTGTGGCCAGTGGATGTGCCTCTGGCAGCTGACACCCACTGGCAGGGGTGATCCCTCCCACCTTTTGGCTTTGGCGTGCCACCGCCTCTGTGATGGGAGCTTCTGCCTTCAGTGGCTTCCTGGACATTAGCAGAGTGTGTTTGGAGTGCCCAGCCCTGTTGGTTGGAGCCCCGAGGATCTGCAGTAGATCACCAGCTGTACCCTCAACTGTACTAACACCGCCCCCAAGGTGGGCAGACTGGGAGAGCTGTGAGGGGTACCCAGCCCCCACCACCATGTGGCCAGGGCCTTCGCTGTTCAAGGGAGTCCAGGGTGGGCTGTGAGGCAGGTGGGGGTGGCCCTGTAGGAGAGGGGGCTGCCCGTGTCCAGTATGTGTGCGTGTGTGGGTGCATGCACACGTGTGTCTGTGTGTTTGCATGTGTATGCATCTATGTGTGCATGTGTGTGCATGCACATGTGTGTCTGTGTTTGCATGTGTATGAATATGTGTGTGCACGTGCACATGTGTCTGTGTGTTTGCATGTGTGTGCACATGCACATGTGTGTCTGTTTGCGTGTATATGTGTCCGGGTGTGCATGTGTGTGTGCATGCACAACACGTTCTGCTGCCCCCCCACTTCGACTCAGCCCAGGCGGGGAGGGAAGAAGCCCTGTGGACAACAGAGGAGACCCTCTAGAGTTGGGGTGGACACAGCAGGCAGCCCGGACTGCAGGGGGAGGTCAGTGCCACGATGCTGCCTCTGGTCTGCGGGCACCTGGGGGTCAGTCCCCTGCCCTTCCATGTTCCGGAAGGTCCAGGGATTCTCAGCAGATGCCTCCCGGGTTGATTTGGCTTTGAGGAGAAACTGCTGCCACTGGGATTTGGGGCCACTTGGACCTTGTTTTGTGTCTCTGGATCCTCCTGTCCTGTGCTCTGGGCCCTTTTTGGGTTTGTCCCTGCGGCTCTATCCTCATCTGGGGCTTCATTTAGGGAAGGTCCTTCCTATCTGAGTTTTCCAGATCCTTGTCCAGAATCTATGAAGTTCCTGCTCTGAGTGCAACCATCTGAGTGGAAACACTCCTCACATATTTTAGGGTGATTCAAATCATTGGGAGAAAGCCCCAGAGAATAAGGCACCACAGGCTGGATTCCAAGTAGTCCGACTCTGAGTGTGAGGGCACTGCCGGCCGCCAGAGGGCCCCCCACCCCCGGTTTCGCTGTGGCCACTGCCTTTCTCTGAGCAGAGGAAGCAGAGGACGCATCTTTTGAGCATTTGGGGTCAGGTGCAGGGTGTGACCTGCAAAGAGACGCAGTAGATGGGAAGGTTAGGGTATAGGTTGGGGTGCAGCGTACTGTGTCCCTCTCGCTGGCCTCCCTGCACCCTGCCTGCTGGGTCCCTGCTGCCAAGCCCCTGCACACACTCAGTGAGCCATGATCGGGCACAGAGGGGCTGTGAGTGTGCCTTCTGAACCCACAGGGTTTCCAGCCCGGACATGGGCCTGGGGCCACGTGAGGAGGGATTAATAACTAGACTGAGGAGTGTTCACTCACTCATTCATCTGCTCACTCACCTGCTCACTCACTCACTCACCTGCTCACTCACCTGCTCACTCACCCACTTACCAGATCACCCACTCGCTCAGTCACCCACTCCCCTGCTCATTCACTCACCTGCTCACTCAACCACTTACCTGCTTACTCACTCACCTGCTC
>NW_027397141.1:4320882-4321001 GCF_003265705.2 Callorhinus ursinus
CACCTGCTCACTCACTCACTCACCTGCTCACTCACTCACTCACCTGCTCACTCACTCACCTGCTCACTCACCCACTCACCTGCTCACTCACTCACTCACCTGCTCACTCACTCACCTGC
>NW_027397141.1:4321011-4324585 GCF_003265705.2 Callorhinus ursinus
ACTCACTCACCTGCTCACTCACTCACCTGCTCACTCACTCACTCACCCGCTCACTCACCCACTCACCTGCTCACTCACTCAGTGGCTCACTCACTCATTCACTCGTTCACTCAGTCACTTACTCATTCCCTCACTCATTCACTCAGTCACTCACCTGCTCGTTCAGGTGACAGACATTTACTGGTACTTACTTTGTCCCAGGTGTCATGTAGGTCCTCGGGATACAAAATGATGTGTTACCCAGGTTGAGTTGGACAGCAGACCAGAGGCGCCACTGGGGTGTTTGCTGCAGAAATGGATCCCCTCCCTGCGGCCTGCTGTGCCTTTCTCCCGGACCCTGTTTTAATCTAGAAGTGGTGGGCTGTTAAACGTGTCTTTCTTACAGCATCTGAGCCATCTAAACAATAGTGTAATTCCTGGAAAAGGGGACCTACAAAGGGGTGAAGGGATGTCGGGGCCAGGAGGGTCTATGGAATTTCACACCTGCGACCTCTAAGGGGAGGGGTGAGTCTGTGGTCACATCAGCTTGACTGCTGTTGCTGAGCACATCCCCTCTTGGAGACTGGCTGTGAGCATGGTGTATCGAGAGCCAGGAGGGACCAGAAATCAACAGACACGTTAGCTTTCCTTCCTCAGAATGTCTGAAGCCGTCAGGCACAGAAGTCACCCGTGCCCCAACTCCCCGAATGTGGCACAGATCTGGCAGTGGTGGGCGTCTGGACAGCTCTTTGGGGTGTGTTGGCTTAAACTGGTCCTTCTGTGCCCTTTCGGGAAGGGGCCAGTACTGCCTGACCACACACACCTACGACGCCACGGGTCACCGTTGTGCCTGTCTGCCGTGGCGTGCCCCAGGGAGATGGAGCTTCACAGCTTATGTGAGGAAGCTGCTTAGCCAGGGGCAGTTTTGCCTGAAAGAGACACTCAGCAATGTCTGGAAACACTTTTGGGTGCGACAACTGGGGGGCTCCAAGTACTGGTGTGGGCCGGGATGCTGCTCCCCACCACGTGGTGCACAGGGCAGCCCCACCACAGAAGGGACAGGGCGAGGAGCCCACAGCCGTGCATGTGGCGCTGTCTGTCACGCGCCTGCCCGGGCAGGGTACGTGCTCACCACCAGGCCCTGCGTCTGACTGAGTCTGTGCGCGGTCCTTGCCCGGCAGGTTTCATGGCCCCCGAGCTGTTGCGGGGCGAGGAGTACGACTTCTCTGTGGACTACTTCGCCCTGGGCGTCACGCTGTATGAGATGATCGCAGCCAGAGGGCCCTTCCGTGCCCGAGGAGAGAAGGTAGGAGGTCACTCAGCATGTGTCCGGCAGCTGCTCTGTGACCACCCTCCGTGTGGCGGCCGCTGTTCAGGCCTAGAGCACGAGGGTTCTTGTGGTAAATCCTTCTGGGCAGGAGAGGGGACACGGTGTCCTCATCTCATGGAGCCTCCCACAGTAGGATGCATTTTAGGACCAGCCGTGCCTGGACCTCCCCAAACCCACCCCCACGAGCAGCCCGCAGCCCCCCACCCAGGCCAAGCCAGTCCCTCCCCCGCTTCGTGCTTCTACTGCAGACCAGCGAGCCCTCCGTCTGGCCTGTCAGCCTTTCTGAATAGGGGGCAGTGGGCATCGCATCGCTGTGCCCTGACCCCGGGGCCCCATGCCCTCCTCCTGCACTGTCTGCCCCAGAGTCTAGTGGGGGGTGCTCCTGGTACAGCCCCCAGAGCCACAAATCCAGGCTCACCTTGGAGACCTCGTGCGTCCAGCTCAGACCACTGCAATAAGGCAGATGCCATGGTCAAGTGAGTCAAATGAACTTCTTGGTTTCCCGGTGCACATAACAGTTATGTTTACAGCAAGCTGGAGTCTCCTGAGTGTGCAGTGGTGGTGTGTCTAAAAAATCATCGGTGTACCTTGATTAACAAACACTTGATAGCTAACCGTCCTCAGGGTTTTCAGTGAGTTGTGATCACTGGCTGCAGATCACCGTAAAAACTGTAGTAATAATGAACACGTTTGAAATATTGTGAGAATCACCAGAACGTGACAGAGACATGAAGTGAGCACAGGCTGTGGGAAAAATGGTGCCGACAGACTCGCTCGAGGCAGTGTTGCCGTAAACCTTCCATTTGTGAAGATGCAGTTTTCTTGAAGTACAATGAAGAGGTGTGCCCATAGACGGCATCTGGGGGCCTCATCTGCTGTTCCGATCAAACGGAGAAAAGCCAGCCTCTTCTTGCCGGGTGGTGCAGGCGGCTCCGAGGCACGGCGGGTGGCCGGGTGTGAGGGAACCAGAGCCGAGGGGGCATGGCGGGGCCGTGTAAACAGTAGTCTGTAGATGCACCCGGAGGTCACGCCCTTCACTTTCTTCTGTGGGGTCTCCTAGTGTGTCCGTCTGCAGGCCCACTCTGGTCAGCTGTGAGAACAAACCACGTCCCCGGTCTTCCGAGAGCAGAGGGTCTCACGTGGCTAACACGTAGCTGCGCCATGTCTCTGCACGTCCGCCCTGACTCTACTCACCCGCTCTCTCTCCTGACTCGCAACCACTCGGAAGAAAAGATGAGGCAACGTGGTGTGGGACCATGCGTAGGGGCCTGGCCTCGGGCCACAGGAGAGGCCCCAGCACAGAGCGCTCACTGACCACGGCCTGACCAGAACCCCGGTTTTCTGTGTGTGAATGAGCCTGATGCGCTCAGGCAAGAAGCACATGGCGGCCCACTGTGGCTCCTTGTCTCACGGCCTGCAGGAGGGCGAGGGTCAGACCTGGAGAGTAACTGTGGGTGGGCCCGTTGCTGTGCAATTTTAGGAAAGGCAAATCTAGCGTGTGGTGAGAGCAGACGGCCAGTGTTCCCCGAGCTGCGGTGGTGATGGGCTGCAAAGGGCACAGGGCGCATCTGGGGTCCTCGTGGGGCTCCCTGCTGACTGTCCAGGCCCTTCACCCCGTCACTGGGAACGGGCTTCTGTGGTATGTAGATTATACTCCGTAAAGCGGACGCAATCAGGCACCACAGACTGGCTGTTAGTACCTATCAGGAGACCTGTGCCCGCTCGGTCTGTAAGTCAGCTCTTTGTCACTTTCCTGTTCTCTCCAGAGGGTGAAGGGTGGTTCCGTCAATGCGCCCAGGCCCCGACCAGAGCTCCCCGGGCCCCACACCCCACCCTTGACCAGCACCGTCAGGGCTTCGCTCCTCGGACTGCAGGAGCCCTTTACATACTCATATGCTGGGGCGGGGACACACACTCAGGGCCTGCGCCACCTCCGCCCCTCACCACCTCTGCCCCTCACCTCTGCCGTCACCTCCACCCCTCACCTCCACCTTCACCTCCGCCTTCACTTCCGTCCCTCACCTCCGCCCCTCACCACCTCTGCCCCTCACCTCTGCCGTCATCTCCGCCTTCACTTCCGTCCCTCACCTCTGCCGTCACCTCCACCCCTCACCTCCACCTTCACCTCCACCCTCACCTCCACCCCTCACTTCCGCCCCTCACCTCCACCCCTCACCTCCACCCCTCACCTCCACCCTCACCTCCACCCTCACCTCCACCCCTCACCTCCACCCCTCACCTCCACCCTCACCTCCACCCTCACCT
>NW_027397141.1:4324685-4474232 GCF_003265705.2 Callorhinus ursinus
CCTCCACCCCTCACCTCCATCCCTCACCTCCGCCCCTCATCTCCACCCCTCACCTCCGTGGTTACTCCACCTGCCACCCTGCCCATCACCTCTGCACCTCACCTCCACCCACCACCTCTGCCTGGGGTCTTCCCGGGAAGTAGGCTGGCCGAGCCGGGCACAGACCTCTGTGGGCTCAGCGGGCTTCGCGTGACGTGGCGTGTCCTGCTGCGTAGGTGGAGAACAAGGAGCTGAAGCAGAGGATCCTCTCTGAGGCGGTCAAGTACTCGGACAAGTTCAGCCAGGCCAGCAAGGACTTCTGCGAGGCGCTGCTGGAGAAGGACCCTGAGAAGCGCCTGGGGTTCAGAGACGGGACATGTGATGGGCTCCGTGCCAACCCCCTCTTCAAAGATATTAACTGGAGACAGCTGGAGGCTGGTACGTCCACATGTCTTTGGACCTGGGGGGCTGTGGGGAAGGGTGGGTCCATCGGGAGGTCCAGGCCTGGTGTTAACATACAGGTTTCTTGGGTTGGTGGAGGCTGGATGGGATGCGTGGGGGACATGCTGCTTACCTTTGAACTGAGGATCCAAACCCGCTGCTGTGAATTTCTATGCCCATACTTTTAAGGAGCCCCTGACCCGAGACTGTGCAGAATTCCTCCAGCTGTCCGCTGGGGAGAAACTTGTTCATTCAACCAGCGTGTGTTGTCAGGTGTTGGGTGTGGAATGCTGCACACAGGTGCATGTGTGTGGACATGGCCCCACCCCCAGAGCCTACAGGAGGCCATGTGAACACGGGACTCCCCGCAGGGGCCCGAGGAGAGAAGTTACACTTGCACGGAAGGGGCTCTGCTTGGGGAAGCCAGGAGCCGGGAGAGGCTGGGGCTAGGGTGGGTTCCAAGGCCACTGCATGGGTCTGGCAGGATGCTCAGCCCAGGAGCCGCATGGAAGGGAAGGGCACTAGGGCCGATGGGGATCACGTGGCCGGCATTCTGTATCTGGTATGACTAAGGCACCAGGGCTCCTGAGCAGGTTGGGAGAGATGCCAGCTTTGGAAAGAAAACAGGGAGCTCAGTCCTGAGGCTGCTGGGTTCGAGGTGTCCCACCTGCAGACAGTGAAGCCCCCGGGGAGGCTGGCGTGAGGACGCAGGTCAGACCACACCATCCTTCGCCATGGGCCCCCAGGGAAGTGCATCCAGCCAGGACGCTGAGGCTCTTGCGTCTTGTTCAGTGGGCCGTGGGGCACCTGGAGACCTTTCTTGAGCCGCCGGGACACCCTGGGCTGGGCGACCCTGCTCACTGAGTACACGGCTGTTCCCTTCCATTCACGCATTGTACGTCCTGTGCTCTCTCTCCTCACAGGGATGCTGACGCCTCCCTTTGTCCCGGACTCCAGGACGGTCTATGCCAAGAACATCCAGGATGTGGGCACCTTCTCCACCATCAAGGGCGTGACCTTCGACAAAGCCGATGCGGAGTTCTTCCAGGAATTCGCGACTGGCAATTGCCCCATTCCCTGGCAGGAGGAGATGATCGAGATGGGCGTGTTCGCAGAGCTGAATGTGTGGCGCTCTGATGGGCAGATGCCCGATGACATGAAGGGGGTTGCTGTGGAGGAGGCAGCCTCAGCGTCCAAGTCTGGGATGTGTCTGGTTTCCTAAATGTGTAGGAAAAGGGAGCTCTGTGGCCCACAGGGGTGAAAGCACCTGTGTGAGTCGCTGGGCTCCCGCAGCGCTGTCAGGGGACAGGCAAGGAGTGGACAGATGTCCAGCCTGTAAATAGTCTGTTTCCTTTGCCCCATTTCACTCAGAAAGACACAACAGTGGTTCCCAGATGGACCAGAGCGCCATGCACAACTCAAGGACTCTTGTGGGTGTCTCAGCCAGCAGCGGTGTGTGCCACCAGGGTGAAGGGCTGCTCATACCAGAGGATGCTGTGTGTGTTCCTGGCAGCTTCCCAGAGCCCTGCCCTTGGTGGGAGGCCTTCTCCTGGCTGGCTCAGGGGTTGGCAAACCATGGCCCGTGGGCTCACGGGCACCAGCAGAGAGGCCTGGGTTGTGCCCAGCTCTGGCCCCCCGAGCCGGTCACCGTCTGCATGTTGGTGATGCTGGCATCTGCCAGGTGCTGAACGGTGCAGGCTCCAAGGGGTTGCCTTGCCCAGGCTGCGGCCCAGGTGTCCCGGAAGAGGGGAAAGCATGGGGCGGGGGGGTGAGAGTGACCCCAGCAGTCTCCCCCTTGGCTTTTCTTTGTCCTAAGAACATCTCCAGCTGATGGCACCTGGCCCCACAGCTGCCCACCTCCTGGGCAGATAGCTGTGCGGGAATTCTCTGTCCACCCCGAGCACCTGCTTACCACGCGACTCTGCCTCCCGGCAAAGCCCTTTCTCAAGCTCCTCTCCTGGGCAAGCTTGGGGCAGGCTGGCTGATGGCCGGGGACAGGCCGTCCCCGGATCCCCACCAGCAACAGCGTCTACAGTGGGGTCCTCACCCTTACACAATGTGCCCTCCCTCTGGCCTGAAGCCCCAAGGCACCGTCCTCACCAGCTCCCATGTTTCCAGCTTCACCTTTAACCTCAAAGTTTCCCAAATGCTTTACACATTCTAATGGGAAGAACACTGTAGAGGGGCCTCTCACGATGTTCACTCCTATGTTGGGATTTGGTGGCGTTGGCCTGGGAATCCCATACTGCTCTGAGGGCTCCGGTGGGACCAAGCCCGGGGAGGAGCTGTGGTTTAGGGCCTGTGGAGTACTTTCCAGGAGGGTCTGTTCCTCTCCTAGGGAAGAACTTCTGAGTCCCTGCAGCTCACACATGTGTCACATGCTGGTACAGGCAGAGAGCCACGTGATGGGGCTGTGAGATGCTGGTTGCATGTGTGGATCACATGGGAAGACGGTATCATTTAACTATCTGGGGGGGTTGATGTGGGGACCTGCGAGGGAGCACGAAAGACAGGGTCCTAACCCGTTCTAGTCCCTGTGCTGGGCTCACAGCCTACTTTCCCAGCTGCCTCAGGAGAGCCTACCCCAGGTGTGCAGGGCACCCCCACCCTCAGGCCGTCAGCACAGTGTGCAGGGCACCCCCACCCTCAGGCCGTCAGCACAGAGTGTGCGGGGCATCCCCGCCCTCAGACTGTAAGCACCGAGTGTCAGTACCGAGTGTTGGGGGGCCATTGCCCTCATCCCCATGTGTTTAGGGCTGTGTTACCTGCAGACGTCCGCATGTGGTCTGCTCCCCCCCGCTCAGGGGAACAGGGGCTCTGCAGCCCACAGCCCTGGAGGGTCACTGCTTGGGACCCTCCCTCCTGCTTGGTTCAGGGCTGTGCAGGACGACGCTGTGTCCCCAGCCTCATGTGTGGCACACGGTTGTTCGGGATGCAGCGGCCGGCAGGGGGTGGAGAGAATTGTGTGTGTTCTTCAGAAGAGACGTTATGCACGTGAAGCCTCTGCCTTGAAAGCACCCTTGGACCAGAAAGATCCTTGTGTTCTGGTCGTGTGCGTGGCCCACCAGAGGCAAAGAATGCTCCGGATGGGCCTGGAGAGGTGTCTAGTGCTTTCTGGCATGTGACCTAGAAGTGCCCCTTGGCACGTCCCTGCAGGCGACCCAGGACCAGGGACAAGCTGCTGCGCCCCCCTAAACCAGGACGGTGCACATCAACTAGGTAATGGCCAACGTGTCATTTCTCTACATTTTGGAAAAGAAAGACCTGTTTCTGGCTTTTCTAAACCCATAGAATCTGTCCTAGGTACCCCCTGGACAGAGTGATTCCAGCAGCCATGTGGTTGGAGGTCTGCCCTGCCCGCCAGCTGGGAGCCCCAGCATCTGGCCTCGGGGCCCTGTCTGCCTGGACCACCAGATAGAACAGGGTGTCAGGTGCATCTGGATTTCAGATGAACAGCAAATACTGTTTTTAGTGTGTGTCCCAAATATCGCAGGGGCTGCACGTAGATTCAAATTATTCAGTGTGGTTTGCCAGATCTGCTGTGCCTGTTGCAGATTATAGATGTCATGTGTCAGTAAGTAGCTGGTTATTCCACTGAACTAGCGGGTCTGGTGGAGGTAACCATGACTTCGGCTGCCTCTCAGTCTGTCCAGAAGCAGTCTTTGCCCCAGGGCCCCTACCCCCTGCTCCCCCATTTGGAGGCGACGCTGCACACACTTTAACGGTCTCAAGGCACTGATGTGAGATGCCCAGCCCTTGTGGACATTGCAGCTCCTATGGGATGCTTCCACCCTCCCCCTGAGCGCTCCTGGGGGTCCAGTTGGGGGGATGGTCAGTACCTGGGGGTTTCTTCACTGTCTCAGGTGTCTCTCTGCTATGGGTGGTCTTCCAGGCACAGCCCCCCGACCTGGCACAGTCCCAGGGGTCTGGCTGTCCCACACGCATGACGGTCCTCCCCTCAGCTGTGGCCTGGGTCCAGGGGACACATCGCCCGTCCAGGACGCTCAGCCTCGGGAGGCTGTCAGGACCTTTGAGTCGGCTGCTGGCTTGTCTCTGGCTTGGGGGCTGCCCACACTAGGCCTAAGGGGGGATCCCCTGCAGAGAAGCCGTCCTCACTACCCCTACTGTGTCCTGCACACCACAGCCGCCAACAGTCTTCAGAAACCGGCCTCGACACCCCCACAGGGTGGCTGGCTTCAGGCACTTGGGTGTAGCCTGGCAAGAATCACCTTCGTGGTGGTGGGGGGGGGGTTGTCCAGACATGCGCCATGGTGGCCAGGCAGCAGAGGGACCCTGGAGATCCTGGGATCAGAAGGACTCAGTGCAACTTTTTGTTTGTAAAAAATAAATGCAGTTTCTATTCAAGCAGAAAAAGGCAAAAATAAAAGGTAAACGGAGGATGGATTCTGGATTATGTTTATGATATGCTCGTTATGTTCTTTCAAAGTCACACACGTCTATGCGCATACGTGCACGTATAGCTAGGCAGACACGCCTGTGCACGTGTGCACACACAGGCACACACGCAGATACACATGTGCACACTCGCACGCACACACATGCAGACATGTGCACACATGCAGATACACACTTGCATACAGGTACATGCACACATGCAGATACATATGCACACACTTGCATACAGGTACACACTTGCACACATGCAGATACACACATGCACACTTGCATACGGGTACACACTCGCATACATGCAGATACACATACACACGTGCACACACACAGGTACACACGCCTGTGTATATACACTTGCACACATGCCTATATACATGCACACACACACGCAGACATGCACACACACAATCTGCCTCTCATCTCTTATGACTATCGGATTTTAAAAAATTGCTTGCAGTGCCCCTCTTTGTCAGACTTTGAATTCCCAGGCACCTGGATTTGCACACCTCCACCTGGGCCCCTATCATGGTGCCTGGTGTGGCTTTGGACTGCTACTCACAGCGGTTTGAGTGTTTACAGGTGTAGTCCTTCCCTTTCCACACAGCTGTTTGAGACACTGCGTAAGCAGGTGGCATTGTGGCTGCCCTGGACAGAGGTGGACCAGAGGCCATGCGGGGCGGTGCTGATGGACACAGTGGCTGACAGAAGCTGGGCAGGACGAGCCGCGCTGCGTGCAGGGAAGTGCAGGTGCCGAGTGTTGTACGAGACGCTGCAGAGAAGCATGGGGGCCGTGTCTTTCTCCTGTCTGGGCTCTGCTGTGCACCTGTTGTGTGCCCCTCCCATGCCATGCTGTGCCCACATCTATGACAGGTGCTGAGACGCCCGTCCACCTGGGCGTGCACATGCTTCCTCCATGACCATGCATGACCCAGCACCTGTTGTAAATTAGGCTAGACCCTTTTTCTGCTCGTCTCCATGCAGGGCCCTAGGAGCCTGGGATGAAGAGGGCCTCAGATCAGCGGGGCTGTCGTGGGGGCTCGTGGCAGCTGGTCTGGCTGTCCTTACTCCTGTGGGTGCCACCAGCAGCAGTGTCCTTGATGGTCACTCTGCCTTTGCAGGGAAGGCTGGAGTGGGACTGCCCATCACCCAGAGGGCCGGGAGCATAAGCCACCTCCCCATTTCAGGACAGCACGAAGCCAGCTCTGGTTCTGGGCATGGTGGGCTCTCGTCCTCCCCCCGCGGCACCTGCGAGGGTGGCGCACAGGACACACCTAGGAAAGCTGAGGCTGGAGAGGAGGAAGCAGCCGGCTGACCTGGACTGAGGAGGACAGCTTCTGCCTCCCGGGATCCAGGCCAGGCACCAGAGAGGCTGCCACGGGCACAGAGGAAAGCGGCCCCGGGAGGAGGGGCCCTCCAGCTGCAGGGCCATGAGGGAGCCAGCCCCGGGAGGCAGGGCCTATCAGCAGCAAGGGACCCCCACAGCCCAGCCCCAGCACACCAGCAAGGCTGAGTGGGTCCTGGACCTCCACCCTCCCTCAGCTGTGACAAGGCGCTGCGTCCCCCCACAGTGCGGTGCTGAGGGGCGGGGGCTGAGCTTTCGTCCCCGCCCCCTGGGAACGAGTCCCTCCCCACCCTTCTCCCTGTGTTCTCCCGGTGTGGGCAGCGGTGAGGGAAGTAGTGAGCTGGTGCCCCTCCCCATGGCACTGTGTTGGGGGACAGCTGCCCAGATAGGTTCGTCCAGGGAGAGCCAGGTCGCTAACATGGCACCAGAGGCCCAGGGCGCAGCGGACAGTCACCTGCACACCAAGATGCAGGAGGGACGTCTGGAGCTGGCCCCACGTGGCACGGACGCTGGGACGACCCCACAGGGCTTAGAGCGCACGGCAGAGAGCGCTCGCAGGACAGCTGGGGTGCCGACTGGGGTGCCGATGGACACCTGCCCAGAACAGCTCGTCGACGCCTGTGCTGGGCTTCCTACGCTACCCTCACGGCCAGCGCGTGTGCACTTGTCCACGGTCTTCCTGGATTAGCTTCCTGGATAGGAGCGCTCCGCTGACGAGCTCAGCCTCCTGGGCTCCTCCTCCCCGCCAGGGTGGCCGGCGCACAGGCAGGCGAGCCTCACCCAGAAGAGATGGACAGCAGAACGGCCTGCAAGGCAGACCTCAATTTGAAAACGTGGAATTAAACCTAAATATGAGTTGGGTTTGCAGGCACTACCCAGACCTCATAAAATGAAGACAAGAGGCTTGCTTTGAGTTTGTGAAAACCAAACCTCAGTCCCAGTTACTGTGGAAAAAAGGTGTTTCCAAGGTCAGCCTTCTTCCTCCAGGATCAACGAGTGAGAGCATAAATGGTGTCAGGGGCCAGGGCGTGGCGCATGGCGTAGCAAGGGTTAGGCATGTGGGGCGCTGCAGGTCGTCCGGGCCCCGTGCTCACCATGCCAGTCCTTGGGTGCAGCCCTTGACTCCAGGGGAGGCTGGGGGCACCGTCTTTCCCCTGCGTGCCCTGACTATTGAGTGTGTGCCGTGGGCATGGGGACCTGCTGGGGGCGCGTGCCACGACCGAGTATTGAGTGTGCGCCACGGGCATGGGGGCACGCTCTTCCGTCTGCAGGCTGGGGTCCAGGCTGCAGAGACGTGCACTTTGCAGAGCCTGTGGTTGCTGAATCCAAGGTGGGAAAGGCACTCCTGCTCCAGGGAATCACGGCGGGGGGGGCTTCATGCTTCTGGGGGTGGGTGGCATGTGAGCACAAGGACCTTGAAATGGGAGACATTGGGGACGCAGCTGAGCCTTCCTGCTTGGGCTCATTAGAGAGATTATGGTTACAAGCCCTTCTGGCAAAGCCCAGACAGAGTTTTTAATTTAAAAAATTCATGTCCCTGAGAACATCTCCTATCCCATCCTACCTCACCCGTGAGGACAGACAGGCAGGAGCTGCTACCTGCCATCTCTCCGGTTGCCCATCTACATTATTTATTCCCCGAGCTTCATTTCAAGGTCATTTGGTTACAGGAGGGAGTCATGTTTTGCTGTCTGCTCTCCATTCCCTGGAGATCAAGAGCCAGGCTGTGCGCACACGCATGGCCCCTGCCCAGGCTCGTAGTTCTGGAATAAACCCCACGCCACAGACTACGTCTGTGGATGACTAAGGTGGATCCTGGCTAATTTTTATGTTTCTTCTAATCCTGCTCTCTTTAGAGCTGGAAGTGCCCTCATCCTCCGAGCCCGCCGGCCCCTGTCTGCTTAAATAAACTGGTTTTCCTGCCAGTCAGACCGATGCGACGGGTCTCCAGCAAGTTCTGCTGCTGAAGATGGGCCCTGAGGGTGAGGTGCAGCTAGAGGAGGAATTATGTGACCAGCCTGCGCCCTGACCTTGCAGGAAGCAGGTGCTAACTACTGTTTGGAAGTCAGGTTTACGCAGCCTTCCCCAACAGGTGTTTATCGAGTGTCTGCCTCGAGATGGACGCTGCTCCAAGCAAACCCTTGTCCTGTGTGAACGCATTTGCTAGTAGAACCAGCATGTACTACGGTCAACCCTGCCCCACTGCTTCACACCCTGCTTTTGTCCGAAAGGATCAAAGCTTTTGGTTCTTGGACCTTCAGAAGGCTGGTTCCCTGGCGCAGAAGCCCGGCCGGGCTCCACGGCTGCCATGCGGGGCCTCCCGTGGGCTTCTCCTCCTCGGGTGGCCTGGTCATGTATTTTTAACTCACTCTGACCATAATTCAAGACACTAAATTCTGAATTCTTCTTCTACTTCCTTCTCTGATCAGGATCAGTGGCTTCAGGGAGGAGGCCTATGGCAGGAGGGACAGGCAGAAATCCCCACGTCTTTTCCATCTTGGATCCAGGGCCTGACCCGGAAAATGGAGAGGAAGTAAGAAAGGAGTGTGGGGAGGCAGCCAGTCCCCCGAGCAGGACTGGCACGGCCCCACTGCTGGCGCCCACCATCCCGCTGTGTCTTGGGGACAGTTGCGAGGGCTGATGGCCAGATGTGTGCCAGCCCCTGTCTCCCATTTGCACGTGTGTGTGCACACGTGTATGAGTGTGTGCGTGCATGGGGCCCCCAGGATGAGGGCTGGGAAGTCCGGAGAGGAGGGGAGGTGTCATGTGTCCAGAATCATGGTGACGATGGACTCCTGCCCTCCAACATGGCTTCACTCTGGAGCTCTCCCCAGCCCGGCTCGGTCCTCAGGCCTGACACACCCCGCCTCCTCCTGGCACCACGTGGACTCCTGGGCCACCAGCCTCCTCTCTGTCCTGGAGGCAGGCCTGCCTGGGAAGCTCAGTGTCCCGGGCCTGGTGCCTGCGGGGCCCGGCTGTGCTGGCCATCAGGGAGCCTGGGTGTCCGGGCTGGGCCCGTGTGCGGGCCCCTTGTTAGTGCTGCAGTCTGGTGACCGCTTGGACTGCTTTCCAGGCTGACGGCATGCTTCAGCCCTGCTTCTCGCGTGTAGCGGCAGTGTTCTGAATGTGCCAGTCTGCTTGGCTCCAAACAGAGGACTTCAAGAAACGTTCATTGGTTGTGTGAATGAAAGATTAAATGTCTTCCGTCAGGTCAATACATGCTTCCCCATCGGGAAAATAATCAGGCTGACCTGGTTTAGATCTGGCTTCTGCCACCGAGCAGATACTTGACTTTGGGAAAATTATTTAAATTCTCGGGGCCTGTTTCTTCATCTGTGAAATGATATTATAGAGATTAAATAAGGCCACGGGTGAAAAGCAGCGACCACGGAGGGCATGGGGCCGCTGCCCAGCTCGCCACCTGTCTGAAGGGATGCGTGTGCGGAGCCACAGCTGGCTCCGGGCGAGGTGCTCAGAGAGACTCGGCTGTGTCCGGGGCACGCTGGGACCTGTGTCTGTGTCGGGGAGGTCAGTGTGTGGGAGAGCTGAGGGTGGTCGCCCACAGCAGGACAGCTGCTGTCACAGGTGTTTCACACGTGGTCTGTTTTCCCTCCTAAGAGTGATTTTATTCTATTCGCTGCTTTATAAAACCCTGCAGATGTCATAACTGTTCAACAATTCAGCAAACTGTGGTCAACTGGTGCAGTTTGCTGAGCTTGTTGGCAAAGGAAGGGAAAGGCCAGACCCTGTTAATGCTGTTCCTTCTCGGCCCCGGAGCGCAAAAAGGTCTTCACCAGGGTCAGAAAACCCGCATGGCACTTCCCTGACGGTCAGCAGATCCATCTGACGCGTCTAAACTGGAGTCCACGACTGGGGCTGCCACCCTGGAGGGGCTCCCCGTCTCCAGCCCCCACGTCGGAGGGTTTGGTCCTTTCACGTTTGAGCACTGGGCTCGTGCTTCCTGCCCTGTACCTTCCACACGTGGTCTCTTCTCGCTGAGGGTCGAACGTCCTCACGTGACTTTAAGACAAAGTGGTTCCAACACGAGGTGCTTGCCCCCGGCCCTTGACGCGTGAGCATGAGGCCGAGGGAGGTGTGTTGAGCGGGTGGAGCCGAAGGCTCGTGGGACCTTGTTCCAACGGCAACAGCCACAGCGTGAGCAGCTTTGAGCCTTGGAACTCTGACTTACTAGCGACTGAAGTTTCCGGTGTGTGTGTTTTTAAAGATTTTATTTATTTGTCTGAGAGAGAGAGAGAGAGAGAGCCCAAGCAGGGGGAGCGGGAGAGGGAGAAGCAGGCTCCCCGCTGAGCAGGGAGCCCGATGCGGGGCTGGATCCCAGGACCCCGAGATCATGACCTGAGCCGAAGGCAGACGCTTAACCACTGAGCCACCCAGGTGCCACATGTGGTTCCCAGTCTTCACTGAGTTCCCTCCTTCACACATTAGCAACTCAGTGCCAGGCTTTAGTCCCCAGCACGAAAGACACTGAAATGACAAGCAAGGAAGCGGTGCCGCATGTCCCAGGGGGCATGGGCAGCAGAGAAGACACAGAAGATAGAATACCCTGCACAGCCTCCAGGGTCCCCGCGTGCCCCCTGTAACCCCACACGGGGTCCCCATGTACCCTCCATTCACCCCCTCCCTGGGACCCCACACACCCCCCATGACCTCCTGGGACCCTGCGCGGCCTCCATGAATACCCCTCCAGATTCCGTGCACCCTCCCTGGACACCCCAGGGACCCTGTGCACCCACCATGCACCCCTTCCCCGGGACCCCACACACCACTCATGGACTCCTCTAGAGACCCCGTGTGCCCCCATGCACCCCCTCCCTGGGGACCCCACCTTCCTACTCTTGGGCTTTGTTCTGCTGTCTTGCTCCTTTTGATGAAGGTAATCTGTCCCCAGTCACCCTCTCCCAGTGAAATCCACTGAAATCTGGGACCACGGCGGCCAAACCCTGGCACAGCCCAGCGCCTCTTCCTGTCCTGTGATTTACCTTCCAGTGACTTTCCAGACTGTGCATATTCGTCTGCATTCATAGCCTCACTCCCTTCAACGGCATTGTTAGCAGTCAACGCGTCTTTGCTAACTCACGGCCCGACTCTTCCTGCACCTTGTTCAGCTGCTCGCGCCTGTTAGCTCCCTGTGGTCACCGTCACCCCAGCTGCTCCGGACGTCCCTGTTGCCGTCTTCCCAGTGCTCTTCTGCGGAGGGCGCGCCCGCGTCCCGGGACTCAGGGCCCCGCTGGGTGTGAGTGTGTGTCCACGTTATCTTCTCCATGTCAGTACTGATTTTCCAGTCCCTCTGATTGTCTTCAGGCTAGAAGAGGACAGATTTCCTCTGAATTGTCTTAGCAAAAGCTAAATTAAATTACACTTAAAAAATCCCTGATCCCAGACTGGTGCTCTCTGCAGAGGTCGGCTTGCTATGGGCCCCTGTGTCAGGTCGAGGCGGGTAAACCCGTTGTCAGTTGGCGCCTTCGGCACAGGCACTGACGCACCTGTCACACTGGGCGGGGAGGGGGTCTCAGGAATGAATTCTAAGCAGGGTCCCTCCCTGCAGTGATGCGTGTAGGCTTTGAAAGAATTCTGGATCTGCTCGTGGTCACACACTTAACCTCCTGGGACCTCGGTTTCCCCATCTGTGAAAGGGGATCAGCACAGGGATTGTCTGAGGCTGCCATGATGTAGACGGGGCGGGCGGTCCGAGTGCTGCTACACCCTCCAGCCAGCCCGGGGACCCTCCTGCACCCTCGCTGGCTCCCCAGGCCCAGTCTGCTTCCCTGGGCACCGGCGTCTGAATGGCAGCCGACAGCCACGGCCCCTGTAGAGTGCTGGCCTGTGTCACAAACGCTGCACCCCACAATTCTGAGTCTGGTGTCAAGGTTGAGCTCAGGGTCCCAGGACTTAAAACACAGCTTTTGGTGACGGGAGCGGACGGCCTGGGTTCAGACAGCCGGCTCTTGGGCGCGTCCTTCAGGAGGGAGGGCAGGGTCCTTGCTGTCGAAGTGACCGCCTCACTGCTAAGGATTCGCCAACTACGTGGGAGCAAAGAGGCACAACACTGTTTCTGGTGACATTCTCCTAACTACCAGGGGGGCTGGGTGCCTTTCACGCTGGCTGGTGGTTTGGGTGCTCTGCCATCAGGTGGCTGCTCGGACAGTTTAAAAATGGCCCTAATGGTCTTTGCAAGACCCTCTCTTTGCCGCCATGCAAGGCAACAGGTCCTGGGAGCCTCCTCTGGCCGCTCCCATCCTAACCTGGGGGTTTACTCAGCGCCAGAGTGATGGGGGCGAGGGTGAGCGGGTGGGGGTGTGCCAGTGCCTTGCAGCGTGCTTTCATTCATGCGTTCATTCATTCAAGGGGAACGGAGTTTCAGCGTCTGCCCCTCAGGACGCGGAGCAGAAGCACCTGCAAGAGCCCCGCAGGGGCAGGTGGGCCGACTGGGAGCTGAGTGCAGCCTCCCCGCACACATCCCAGCCCTCCGCAGCCTGTGGCCTGGGGGCACCGACTAGGAATCCTGGAGGACTTCCCAGCTGGGCTGCCTCCCCGGCCTCAGCCTCCTGCCCGGGTGCGGTGCCGGACCAGGGCGGGCAGGGGGAGGGAGGGAGTGTAGGTGGGAAGGGGGCGGTCCACACAGGGAAGGGGCGGGGCTCGGGGCCGCTGATCTGCCCTGATCCACCCTGATCCACATCAGACCTGCGGACACTCCCCGGGATGCAGCCGCCCGTGCCCGGGCCCCTGGCCCTGCTGGACACAACAGGTGAGAGGGGCACCAGCATCCTGGCCGTGCCCAGGGCAGGCCGTGGGCTGGGGTCCTGGGCAGGGTCCACAGCTCCTTCCTGCAGCCGTGTGGCTGCACCTTTGGGACCCTTTGTCCTGACACGGTGGTCTCCCTGCATGCCTCTCTGACTCCCTGTCTCCCCGTCTGTTGCCACGGACCCCGCCCTCCGCCTCCCCTGCCCCAGCTCAGGCATTTCCAGACCTTGTTTCAACGGATGGGGGCTGTTTCCCATAGTTTGGGCTCTGTTCCAACCCCCCACATCCTTCTGCCCCACGAGTTCCTGGAACCCCGGTTTTTGGCCAGACTAGATGCAGCCTGGAGGAGGCTCAAGGGCCAGAATGACGAGGGTGTGTTTTGCTGACGGGGGTCAGGGAAGATTCTGAAAGGAACGGAGAGTGAGGCCAGCTGTGCCTCCTGCGCTCCCTGCCAGGAGACCCTGCCAAACCTGGGCGTGTGCCTCTGGGCTGCCTGCAGCATCTTTGGAACGTTTCTTATTAAAAACCAGAAGAGTTAATGTTGTTTGATTTGCAAATAATGATCGAAGAACCTGGATTCTTCCTTGAAAGAAACAGATGCACACCCCCCACTCTCTAAAGCACAGTGCTCTGTGTACCTGTGTTTTCATCCTCCAGAACGGATTACTTATTCGTGGACGATGAGAATGAGGTCTGTACCAGCCGGTTGTTATTATGTTATTATACTGCAATGATTGGTGGTTTAAAGAGCACTTTGTTTTTCCTTCTGACGAATTATACCAGGAGTTGGTCTCTTATTCAAAAGTATAAACATTAGTGTAGCTGGGTGGGCTTACGGGTGGGTACTTTCTACTTCACATTTCTGCGGTCAGCACCTTGCATGTCCCACCTATAAAATCAGGAGACAGGAGGCGGATGGCTGAATCGCAGGGTTCTGCCCCAGTCTCTTTCCCGGGGGCGTCACGTTGCCTTTCCCGGGGGCAGGTGTTCCCAGGCGACGAAGCAAGCACATTCTTCTCTCTGGGAGGCCATGACCTGGGACAGTTCCAAACTGCAGCACCCGGTCTGGGGATGCGATCTGCTCCGTCCTGCCGTGGCCAGGCTTTCCCAGGAGCTGTGGCAGAGGGAGAGGGCTGCGGGTGGGCGCAGGGCAGGGGCACAGGGGTAACAGGGAGATGCCACCGTGGCCTTCAGCGTCGCCCCTCAAGCTCCTCTCCCAGTGGGAGGAAAGCCAGTTAGGAGCACCTGCCACTGATCTGAATGTCCACTCCACCCACGAGGAATAGATTGACTACGCTCACTATGCCCAGAACTCACGCATGTTCTCTTGTTGGACCCTTAGAGCAGTTAAGAGGTGGGTAATGAAGCTGGCTGTCACCCCCACCCTGTCCAGATCGGGAAACAGGTCTGTGCCTCCAGGCAACACTAGGAAATCTGCCTGTCGTCTGAGCCAGGTGTGGGGTCCAGCCGCAAGCAGGGCAGACAGGCCCTGCTCCACGGGCTTCCCCTCCGGGCAGCTGGACACCACATGGCCAGTCCGGGCAGCCGCCCGTAGGCTATAAAGCCAACCGTACAGATTTTAGTTAACAGTCCGGACACATCATTTGTAACAACACACACGGTAACAGTTCTGCATATGGTAGGAAGATTGGCGGGACCGTCCAGGGGGCTCTGGGGGCCTTCCTCCAGCGCAGGACCCTTTAGTCTCCAAAACCTGATCTAAAAATGCGTATCTCAGGGTAATTATAAAGATGTCCTACCTTCCTTCCTTGAGTTTCTTTCTTGTTCCCTTGTTTTTATGCCGTGTCCTGTGTTTATAAAGAGTATTTAAGGTCAGGAGTCTCCTCCTTGTTACCTGTGCTGTGCTTGGAGTGAGGACGCGGCAGCTGGTCGGCACCGCCACTGTCTTTCTGGGCCTCCGGTTAACCTCGGGACCCGTCACGGAAATGCTGACAGAGCGGCATCTCCTTGAGCCAGAGCCTCAGAGGGAAGGCCAGACTGGGAGAAAGTGACGGAATGGGACACAGGAAGATTTACATGACCCCAAAGGAGATGGGCTTAGTTTTTTGCTCTGTGCTCAGCGTGTGAGAGCGTCACTAAGGGATCCGAGGAGGGCTTCCTGCCAGGCAGGTGCACCTGAGGGACTGAGAGACAGGACCGCGGGAAGCTGTGCTCCGGGGGAAGCAGATGCCGAGGCATCTGGCTGATGGTTCGGGGCATAAGATGTGCTATGCCCTAAATGAGGAAAAATAGCAATGGAAAGTCCTTTGAGGAGGAGGGCATTTGTGTGAGCTCGCGGGATGACTTACTTGCGTGTTTAGGGACCCCAGTCGCAGGTGCTGTAACTTGACTTGCCATTGAGCTTTGCCGACAGGACCGCAAACCTGTGAATTCAGACACAAACCGTCCGGAGCGTGAACATGAGTGCGCGCAGCGACTGAGCCTGGAGGTTGCCGTCATGTGCGTGGCTGCCTCCCCTGCTAAACACACGTGATGCTGATTGAAGAACTTCGGTGCACGATGAAGCTCCCCGTTTTTCTTCCATCCTGATTTTGTTTTGGAGTCACAGGGATCCAGATGTTAAGCTTCCACAAAAGCAAAACCCAACAGCCTGGTTGGACTCAGCATGGACTCTTGCCTTGTCCTCCGCCGGCCTCTGCTGTGTGGCCGCTGCTGAGGTGGGAGTGGAGTCTGTGTGCGAACAGTCCTGTAAATGAGGCCTCCCTGCCTTCCCCGAGACACACCACAGGGAAGATAGTTAGATGAACGAGAAACCCAGAAGTCAAGACTCGACAGAGGGACAGATGATGGGAAGGTCTCCTTTCTGGCTGCTTTCTTGAGTTCTGTGACACCTAGAATTATGTTTGCCCACAAAGACTGGGACATCCAAAGCAGCGGCTGTAGTCCAGAGACTTTAATCTGCTACTTAGGTTTGGAGGTAGACAACCCAGGCCTGTCTTTCTGCTCTGCCATTCTGCAAGTGTGGTTTCCAGTCGCAAGGTTCCCTCAGGGCCCAAAATGGCTGCTGGGGCTCCGTCTTTATGCTCACATTCCAGGCAGGAGAAAGGCTGACAGGGAAAACGGCAGAGGGACAGGCTCCTCTACGAGATTTCCTGCAGGGCCTACTGAATATTTTTTGTTTCGATGGATGATAAATGGTCAGGCATGACCTCTGTTGTGGGTTGCCAGGGCGAAGGCTTTGGGAGACTCACAGACCAGGGTGGGCATTGGTTTTGGGGGTGAGACCCAGTGGCACTGATGTCTTAGGCAAGAGAGCTGGAGCAGGGAAAAGACAGATCCCCACCTGCCCTCAGGGGGCTCGTTATGGGGGTCCGATATTGGGGTAGTAAACACTGGAGCAGTGGGGGCTGCAGGGGGCGGCCAGGGGCTCCCACTTCCAACCGTGGGACACGGAGGTGCGGGTGAGGCTGTGCGGGTGCAGATGAGTGTCCTTTAGGAAGGACATCGAGGAGCTGGGTGGAAACCTGTCAGGTGGGCTGGCGGGTGAGGAGGGGGACCCTGATTTCCTGCCCTGAGAAAGAAGTGTCCATGCACAAGGGTGGTCTGGGGTCTTCCAGAGGCCGCTTCGGTCCCCTGAGGAGGGAGTGGCCAGGGCAGGAAGTGCATGGGCTGGGTCTGTGCTCTGAACCCAGCCTCTTGCCGACGGTTCCTCGTTTGTCCTCCTTCTAGAAGGGTTTGCGGGGAGAAAGAAGACTTCCCTTTGGTTTGTGGGGTCTCTGCTCGTGGTGTCTGCCTCCATCCTGACCGTCGGCCTCGCCGCCGCCACCAGGACAGAGAACGTGACCGTGGGGGGCTACTACCCAGGGATCATGGTGAGTGCTATTCCCCTCAGGGTCTGCTGGGAGGGTTGCAGGTGGTGGCACGCTCCACCCCAGCTCATGGGGTCGGAGGCTAAGACACGGGAGCTGCTGTCGGTGGTTGTGCTCAGCAGAATCTGCCCCGAGGCACCCGTGTCTTCTCCCGGGCCCTGTGGCTGTGGTGCTGGCTGGCTGGCCAGCCTCAGGAGGCGCCACCATCCTGCCTCGTGCAGCTGGGCCGGCGTGAGCACAGGGCCCTTACAAGTGCAGGACGGCGGGCGCAGGGTCGGAACCTGAGATGCAGGAGGACGGTGGAGGTGGAGCACGCCCAAGCCAGCGAGGGCGCCGGCCCTGGAGCAGGACAGATGCCGGCCCAGACTCGGCCCGGGGCCTCCAGACGGAGCACGCTGACCGCACCGAGCCTGGCAGAAGGGCCATGCGGCTGTAATGCAGTCCTGCCAAGGAGCCCCAACCGTGGTTGTGCTAATCAGTCACGGTCCTGGGGGCAGCAGAAGAGGGGTCCTCCACGCCTGATTTCAGATTGCGGGCAGGAACGCCGCACGGTAAACCGGATACGGAGATCTGGCAAGAAGTGCCGCCCAAACTCAGAATTATCGAGGGGATTTTTTGAACTGTGAATTCACATCCACTGATGTTGGCACAATAGAACTTGCTCCAAGGGCCCACACTGCACACGAGGAGTCTGTGGGATTGGCTCTGTCAGCTGAGATGCCCTTAAAATGCACCAGAACCCTGAGTTGCTGTCATAAATGCTAAGTCCAGGTTTTTTTTAAAAGGAAGTTCATTTAATCACATTATTCTTATTAAAAGTATTATCAGGATTAGCAATAATATTGGTAACATTTTTAGCAAGGATGAAAAGGTGGCATTAAATATTTAAAAATATTTCACATATATTTTTCGCTTCATCTTTATCTTATACTTTATTTTTGTTTTTTTTGTCTACGCCCTATAAATCTACATTATCTGCCTGTGTATTATTTATGAGTAAATATATAAAGAGTGCTGTGCAGGAAAGTTTTATCAGTAAAGTCTTAAGAGCTGCCAATATTCTGGGGGCCCCACCTTTCTGCCGTGGGTGGTGGGTGGGGAGGGGACCCTGGACATGGTGTCAAGGTGTCGAGGGCAAGCTGCTGAGGGAGCCAGGCTCCGGGACCAGGCCAGGGTGGGACCCGCATCAGCCTGCCGGCTCTGAAGGCGAACTACGGAGGAACAGATGAAATGCACAGGAAAATGGGGGTAAAAGTCAGCTGTGCGCAGATGCCGCATCTGCAGAGTTGGTGGCAGGACGGCTCCCGGGAAGAAACGGGCTGGGGGGTCGAGTGCCCCACCTGTTGGAATGAGGACGGGTGAACCCTAACACATGCACTTTAACACAGTTAAGTGGGATTCTGACGCTTTTGAACTGAGGAGCTGGACTGTGATATTTTGAAGCTGCACATGAAGAAAACGTTCCTCTTTCCTCCTTGAGAATTCTTAAATTATTGGTGAAAACGTGCCCCGTGCTCGCGTGCCCATCTCCACAGACAAGGCTTCCTTAGTCATAAACGGGTCTGACTTTCAGTGCACTAAATTTGACACTGGCCCTGAGCGCCCACCGCGGTGCCACTCTGCAGTCGGCGCCCCAAACTCAGACGCAAGCCCAACCTGCCACCTGCTGCGAGCCACCTGCCGCGAGCCGCCCAGTGCAGCTCCACCTTGTCGGCCGCCCTGCACAGCGTCGTCCCAGGGCGTTGGTCATTACTGAAGAAAGTCTCCCACCAGGTGGACACACTCAGTGGAGGGGTCCCGGTGCCCCGCCCTGGATCCCTCGTTTTGGGGCGAGCACAGCCAGGGTATGTTCCTCCAACAGCCCGCCTTCCTTCGTCCAGGGGGCTGGGAGCTGAGGCTTTCTGGAGGACAGGAAGACCCCCTTTGATGTCCTCCCACTGCTGGAGCCTCCTTCCTACCTCTCCTCCCCAAGGCTACCTGTCTGCCTACTCACCTGAGTCCAAAGCTCACCTGTGATTCGCGTCGGCCACGTCCACGGGTGACTGACAACACTTTTTCTGCATACTCTTGGTTCTGGTTTCCCAATATCTCACCTGAGGAGCCATTCCCTGACTCGGGCTTCAGACTGGTCCAGGAGAAGCATCAGGTGGGCCCCTCACCTGACAAGCAGATGCAGAAGATGGGCTGTGAGTGCTCTGAGTCACCGTGAAGGTGCTGTCCCTCTGTGCAGGAGGTGAGGGGTACATGATACCCTCTTTTCTGTGATCAAGCGTTAAAATATTTGAACATGCAAGTTGAGACAAGTCATGTTTCAGCAACTTCTATTCCAATCACTGACTTTGACTGAGCCTGAGAAGCCTACCCTAATGGGCATGAGCTTGTTGGCCACTTGGTGGTTAAGGTGGTGGGGGGAGGGGCGATTGGCCAGCCTTGCCCCTTCAATAAAATGCTTCTAAGGGTGGCAGTGTCCTGTGCATTATTTGCTGTTAAAGACCAGCATTAAGCCTCAGGCATGCTAACCAGAGTGTTTTCTCCCTTGTTTTTCCTTCGGTCCAGCTGGGCTTTGGAGCTTTCTTAGGAATTATTGGCATCAACCTGGTGGAGAATAGAAGGCAAATGGTAAGAATGCACATTGCTTCTTTCAAATGTGGGGTAGTAAGAGTGTTGCCCCTCAACAGAGTATGTTATAGCTAGAGCTGGTGTTCCTAGGAAAGCCCCCCTTCCCAGTCCAGCAACCTAGGATCAGGGCCCAGGTTCCCCAGGCTGTGCACTGCACAACTCTGGACTCGGGGCTTATGGGTGCCCTTCACAATTAGTCTAAGTGAGCGTTGCTTCTAGGATCATAGGGTGCATCCTACAACCTAGCAGCTGAAGTTGAGACACAGGAAGAAAGCTTAGGGGGTGGGTGTGGGGGTGGGTTGGGGGTTAGGGAATTAAATGACAATGTATAGGCTCTCCCAAGCTGAGAAGCGAGGGGAGGCCGATGGAAAAGCAGGAGGACCCGGGGCTCCGATGGGCTTTACAGAGAGGAAGTGGAGACACGGGTGTATGAAGAACGCCAACTTTGATCAGTCTTCCGAACATGGTATCTTCATTAATGATTTCTATTTGGCATCTGTTTGTTGATGCACGGTTTTGGGGATGGAGCTCCAAGATCAGTCAGTTAATTTTCCAATTCACGGTGGCGGCGAGTGTTGAATCTTGAGAGGTTTTCAGAGGGGATCTGGGGCTGCATGGCCGTTTCTGACTAGTCCCCAGCCCTGGCCTCTCGGGCTCTCAACCTACTTTTTCCCCTATTTGCTGCCACTTGCCTAGGGCTTTCAGTGTGTGTGGGGGCTGCAGCGGATGGCCCCATGTGTCCCCCGTTCCCTGGCTGACAGTGGAGGTCTGTGGCTTAGTTGTGGTGCCACTGTCATGACCCACACTGAGAGAACGCCCCCGGGGCAGAAGGAGTGAGGGGGACAGGTCCTGGGATGGGGCCGGGGAGGGAGCAGGTTGAGGAGATTTGGGTTCTGGCAGAAACAAGTGTCTTGTCCTAAGTATTGGGAGGGTGTGCACCTGCTCTGGGCCACTGGCTGTGAAGAGGTGGACAGAGGGCTTCTGCCACATGTCCGGGCAGTGCGGGACCCCACTCTCCTTGCCTGGCGCGGGGGGGCTTGTCCTTGGCTCCTGCAGACCCCTCTGCCCGGGAGTCTCTTGCAGGAGGGAGGTGGGGGCAGCACCCAGGAGACAGAAGCAGCCCTTGCCTCCGAGTCTGCCCCATGACACCCCCAGGAGGCGGTGCCTTTAAAGACTCTCACAAAGCTCTTTCTGTGTCCTCGCCTGAGCGGTATTTAAGAATCTTCAGTGGGAGAAACAGATTTCCTTCCATGAGTAACCAAATTAAGGTGTAACTGTCCCCAGGGGAGGTCAGTGATTTAAAGCCACGCGAAGGGCCGGAGCTTGGAGAGAGGGTACCGGCTGCGGCTGCGGCTGTGTGAGGAGAAGCTGCGGCCCCCTGTCCACTGTCCAGGAGGCTGCCAGTTCCCCAGAGCCTCACTCCCTCGAGGCTCCTGCTGATCGACTTTGGGTCTGGACTGCGGTAGGCCTGGCTACTGTCACTCAGGTTCTCCCACGCTGTGGCCCGTGTCAGAATGCCATTGCTTTATGGCCAAGTCACGTTCTGGCGAATGGATGGGCCACCATTTGTGCATCTGTCATCAGTGACGGTCACTGAGGCCGTTGCCACGTCATGAACAGTGCCGCTGTCAACATTTGAAGACACATGTTTCCATTGCTAGGAGTGGGACTGCCAAGTCCTATGGCAGTCGTTGGCAGAACCGTTGGCTCCGGGCTCTCCAAGCCCCCCAGCATGTATGCTCATCTGTCTGGTGGGCATGACCCGGAATCTGTTTCCCTGATCATTAGTGACCTCGAGCTTCTCTTCACGGGCTTATTGGTCTTTTCTGTCTCTTTCTGTAGACAAATGTCCATTCAACTCCTCTGCTGATTTTTAAGTTGGGTGACTTGTCTTTGCATGACTGACTTGTCAGAGTCCTTTACACATTCCCCCATCCAAGCCCTTTGTCAGATGCATGACTTGCAAATACTCTCTCCTGTCTATGGGCTCTCTTCACCTTCACCTTCTTGACGGCAGCTTTGAGGCACAGAAGTTTGCAGTTCCAGTGAAGCCCAGTTTGTGTATTCTCTCTTTTGTTGTTCGTGCTGTTGGTGCTGTTTCTTTCTTTCTTTTCTTTTTTTAAGATTTAATTACTTATTTGAGGGAGAGTGGGAGCACGAGCACGAATGGGAGGAGCAGAGGGAGAGGGAGAGAGAATCTCCAGCAGACCACGCACGGAGCACCGAGCCCAACGTGGGGCTTGATCTCCCAACCGGGAAGGTCATGACCTGA
This sequence comes from Callorhinus ursinus, assembly GCF_003265705.2. Classification (NCBI taxonomy): domain Eukaryota; kingdom Metazoa; phylum Chordata; class Mammalia; order Carnivora; family Otariidae; genus Callorhinus; species Callorhinus ursinus. The sequence goes on from NW_027397141.1 coordinate 4,346,344, forward strand.
GCCAAAACCAAGAGTGGGACGCTTAACCAGCTGCGTCACCCAGGTGCCCCTGTTGGTGCCATTTCTAAGAATCCTATGCCAGCTCCAGGATCACGAAGACTCACCCCTATGTTTTCTGCGTTTCATTGCTTACATGGAAGTCTTTGGTCCAATTTGAGTGAACGTTTGTGTATGGTGTGAGGTAGGGGTCCACTTTCTCCATGTGGCCGCTCACTTGGGAAGTCTGGCTTTTCCCCACTGGCTGGTCTCGACAGGCTCGTTGGTCACCACTTGGCCCCACGTGTGCACCTGCTTCTGGCTCTCGGTTCTGGCCTTTTTGCCCACAGGTCTGTCTTTGTGTCAGTGCACAGTGTCTCAATTACTGTTGCCTTGTAGTCAGATTTGAAATCAGAACATGAGCCTTCCTGCTTTGTTCCTCTTTTTCAGGATTTTTCTGGTTATTCTCTGTCTTTGCAATTTCGTGTGAGTTTTCAAATCAGCTTGCCAATTTCTGCAGCAGGGTCAGCTGGGACTCTGATGTTCAATCTATGGGTCAGTTTAGAGAGTGTCGCTGGCTTAACGAAGTTAAGTACCCTGACCCATGAATGTGGGATGTGTTCATATGTTTTCTAGAGCTATTTTCATTTCCCTCAACAATGTTTTGTTGTGTTAAGAGTCTATTTTGTGCTTCTTTTGCTAAGTGTATTCCTAAGTATTTCATTCTTTTGGAGGGTATTATGAATGGAATTATCTCCCTAACTTCATTTTAGGAGTGTCCATTGCATGCGTGTAAAAATGCAATAGATTTTTCTGTTGATCTTATATCCTGTAGCTCTGTTGAACTCATTCTTTCATTTTGATAGTTTCTAGTAGATTCCTTGGGATTCTGCATCCATGAGATCATGTCACCTGCAAATAGAGACAGTTTTGCTTCTTCCTTCCCAACTGGACGCAGGAGGTCTGTTTTAGAGGCTCGGGTAAGAGGAGAGCGATGTGGGGCCCGGCTTGCCCACAAGCTTCCCTGTGCCTCAGACCAGAGCCTTCGGACGGGAGTTGTGGGTGACGCCTGGACTGTCTCAGTTCTCCTTGTCGGGAGACTAACATTGTAGGATGAATGCATTCACTAACACTTTACTTGATGTTGGTGGAGACCGAAGCCTGTGTCCACCACTAGGAGAGCTGTGATCTTGGGAAACTTACTCGACCCTTCTGGACCTCAGTTCCCTCATTCCCAGGACTGCTGGGAGGGCCCGTGGGAGGCACCACGCACCACACTGGCCCAGAGCAGGTGTCCGGCAGCAGTGGCCACGGTCAGACCCTGTTCTTAAGCACCCAGGCCTTCAGGAGGTTTGGGTTGCTTCACGAGTCAGTAAATAGCAAGCTGAGAGCATGCATTTCACATGCGTCCAGATATGTAAGAATGCTTTCTTCTTGCTTGATTTCTTTTTAATTTCCTCTGATAGAAAATTTAAACATATGTGAAAGTTGGCGGAGGGGCCATTGACCTCATGGTCATCTTATCTCCCACCCACTTCTTCCCTCCCCATGTTATCTAGAAGCAAGTACCAGACGTACTACTGTTTCGTCTATTAAAATTTACGGGGTAGAATCCGGCTGTGACAAAGTGGCTTCACCATCACGTCTGTCCATCTCTATGTTTGTCTCCTGTGACGTCCTAAGAATATGCCCCAAAGTGAGTCAGCTTTTCATATTTGTCTATTAACGGGGAGTTGCTGCCTTCTCCTTTTACCCAGACAGGTGCCTGACTCATCGATTTCACTACCAGATCTGCCGTCCAGATGGCCGCAGAGGCGGTGGGGAGACGCCAGGGGCTGAGAGCAGTGTGGGACCCGCCTATCTGCTTCTGTACGTGTGAGACACATGCAGACAGACAGACACACAGACACACACAAACACACAGACACACAGACAGACACACAGACACACAGACACACACAGACACACAGACACACACACACACACACACACACAGACAGACACACAGACACACAGACACAGACACGGCGTTCCCTCTGGAACATGGTATAAAACCCACAGAACCATCAGGCCGCGAGGAAGTGACAGGTGCAGAAATGTCTCCCGCAGAGGGTTAGGGCACTGGGACTTCTTCTGCCTGGTCCAGAGAGAGCCTGTCTTCCTGTGTTGTGCGGTGGGGTCCCGGCTGTATCCTCCTGCTCTCCTTCACCTCTTCTGCTCCGGGTCTGGACATCGCGGGTCCCTCGCCAGCCTCATTGGGGGGTGTCCAGCCCCACAGCTCCTCACGCAGGAGCCGTGGCAGCTGGTGCCCCTGGGACCAGCCTGGGAGGGGTTGAGAGGAGGAACGACCCAAGCGCTTTGGGCACGGTATCCCGAGGTCCCGGCCCACGGCACCAGGGGATTCGGAAGTCATTGGGAGGAAGCCTGCCCACGTCCACGGCAAGTGCCTGGAAAGCGGTGCAGGAGGTCTCTGCAGCGGATGTGCAGGGAGCTCTGCACGGGGCACCAGGCAGGCGCTTCGGGGAGGACGGGGAGCTGCAGTGCAGGCAGGGGAGGCTCAGAAGGACACGTCCCAAGGCTGGGACAGGGGCGTAAGAAGCTCTTGGGGGGCGAGTGCTGGAATGCGAGCTCACAGTGTGGACTCGTCCCCTGTGGCCACAGGTACCCAGGTGCTGTCCCCACTGTGGGTCCCCTTGGTCTCACCTCGGCCCCTGCCTGTGGACCTGCTCGCATCTCTCCCTGCACACTGCCAAGGAAGCTGTCTGGTCCTTTATTGGGGGGGGGGGGTTGGTTCAATCTTACTTTGTAGGGGTTTGTGGAAATCTGCTATTTCTTCTTGAGTCAATGTTGGTGATCTGTGCTTCCTAGGGATTGGTTCATCTCGATGATCACATTTGTTGGTGCACAATAGCATCTTCTTATAATCCTTTCAATTTCTGTAAAGTTGGTAATAATGTCCCTAAATTCATTTCTGATTTCAGTCATCTGGTTTTTCTCTCCTGTTCTCTGAGTTCAGCTAAAGATTTGTCAGCTGTCGACGTTTTCAAAGAACCACCAGGAACATTGATTGTCTTTATTTCTCTTCCCCTGTGTCTTTTATCTCTGCGCTAACCTTTATTATTCCCTTTCTTCTGTTGGCTTTGAGTTTAGTTTGCTCCTTTTTTCCAGTTCTTTAGGGCGTTAGTTGATCGGCGATCTGTCTGCTTTATCAGTGTGTGTTTACAGCAGTGAGTTCCTGCCGAGCTTTGGCGCCTCCTCCGAGCGGGGCCCCTGTAGGCTTTCATTTCATCCCGGTCACCTCAACCTGGGGTACGGCCTCCCTGCTGACTTCTTCTTTGGCCCACTGGTTGTTTACGGGTGTGATGTTTGGTTTCCGCATATGTGTGGATTTTCCATTTTTCCACCCGTGATTATTTCTAGCCCCATCCTTGTGGCTGGGAAGAGGAAGGTGGGGATGGCAGGGGTGTGGATGGAAGACACACAGACTCCAGCCTGGGGTCACGGGCGAGGCAGGGTGCTCTGTGCAGTGGTGCACACCAGGGCGAGGCTCAGGGCCCACAGTGTCCCCGGCAGAGGACCCCAATCACAGCCGGGGGCAGATGGTCCACAAGGGATGAGGGACACCTGGTGAGGGTTGGCCCAAAGTCCTGGCCCCCTGCTTGGGGTGTCGGGACTACCCGCGGGCTCCCTGGTGAGGGCCTAGTGACGTTCTCCTTGGCAGACCGCGTCCCCCACCGCCTTGTCCACGTGATGCCCCTGGGCTGTGGCCTGAGCCCCTCCACCTGCGCAGGGGGCCACCCTCCACCCGGTCCTTCTGATTAATGCCCCCTCCACCGGGGCAAATGTGTCTCCCAAGCCCTGTGGCCTGACCAGTCTGCCTGTCCCGTGCCCCCTCTAGATGCCCCCTCAGACCAGCCCCGTGCTCTGCACCAGTTCCCACCTGATCATCATTTGCCTGGGTCATTGTCCCCAGGAGCTAACTGTCGCCTTCCCACCTCTTCCCGTCCACCCCCTGCAGCCAGAGGACTCTCAAGCCCCAGGGCAGGCCTTCCGAGACCCCGCTGAGAGAAACACCTTGCCCGGTAAGACCCTTTGGTGGCCCTGAGTCAATGGGGGTGTCTAATGCCCCGGACGAGAGGCCTGTCCACCAGGTGACAACCTTCCCACCAGGCGACAAGCTTGCACCCACTTTTTTCTCTCTTTCCTGCATTATCAACATGACCTTATCTATTGGTGTTTGGTGTTTAATCTGGCTTCCCTGCTGCAGTGTAAACTCTGTGAGCCCAGTGGAGATCTGAAGGTGCCCTTCCCTTCATCCAGGGAGGAGGGACCCGGGCAGGGTGGTGAGGCCTGTTACCTCTATCCTCGTGGGCTCACGGCCTCCATGCCGAGTGCGTGTGTGCGGCAGTCCCCATGCAGCCTGGGCATGTTTTCGAGGGTGGTGGGCAGAAACGCAGGGCCAGTCAAAAGCTGACGAGCACATTCAAGTGTTGGGGCAGTTTGTGTGAGACCAAACCAGAGCGCATCTGTAGATCGAGAGGGCTGAAGGCAGCCGGGCAACAGTAGAGGATGCTGTGCAGGTTCGGGGTGAAATCAGCGGAGGTGTCACGGGAGGCCTCATGGCCACCGCTGGGTCAGAGCTGGTCACGTGGCCAGGACGTGGAGTGTGGCACTCTCTGGGGGGCCATCGAGTCCGTGCATGAGGAGCTCGCTGGGGAGCAGGTCCTGACAATGCCCTGCTTGCACACTCCTGGTGAGAGATGTAGCAGGCCGTCAGTGGTCAGGGGCAGGGCCGCTTCCAGAAGCTTCTCAGGTGAGTGGGAAGGGCTTGGTGGATGTCCTGGCCAGCACCTGAGCTGGAGTGTGGGTGCACAAAGCACGGGGCAGGGGACACCCACTTCCGATGAGGGCCCGGGGCCAGGCTGGCCCCAGACCACACCGGGCTCTAGGAGAGCTGTCACTGGGGACAGTCCAGCTCCTTGAGGACACCAGAAGTGGCCTGGGGGGTGGTGGGGACGAGGGAGGCAGATGTAGAAGAGGGGAGGGCACCATGGAAAGAGCGTTCACGCCGTGGTCTGTGAGGCCCAGGGTGCCTGTGGATCTAGAGCATCATGGGCCAGTGTGAGCAGGGCGTCTGGGACAAAGCTCGGGCTCGGGGGCGTTCGCTGGAGGAGTGGGCTCTCCCTCCCATTGGATTTGTGCCAGAGAGTCTGCCCCGCTTCCCGAGATCGCGGGCTGCTTGGGAGGCCTGGTGGAGGGGTGCGGGGCTGCATCCTGAAATCGCAGGGTGGCCGGCCCTCCCTGTAGATGACAATGATGTCACAGCTGCAGGAGTGGAAGGGACACATGCGTGAAAGGACTCTGCCCTCGAAGGTGATTCTGTTCATCATCAGCCCCTCTGGCCGGGGACTAGCCCCAGGGGACGCGGTGGCCCCATCACAGACAGGGTCCTTCCCTGTGGGCGGAGAGGGTCCTCACATCACAGGAGGAGGCGGTCGCGATGGGGCCCGATGCTAAATGGGGCGACACTGCCTCGGGGTTCGGGCCAGTAGGAGGGGCTCAGCATTTCTTCCCAAAAGGCCTGAGCCGGGCAAGGACCAGCCACATTGCTCTGGGGCCTGCAGAACAGGCAAAGCGGGAAGCTCGCAGTCAAATTAGGTGCAGGCTTTTCATTCATTTATTTATTTATTGTGGAAAACGAGGTGCCTGGCCTCCCTTGCAGGAAATTTGAAAACCTCCGGCTGATCTTCTATAGATGTTTTAATGCATTTTTTCGCAACAGTGATACAAACGCAGGGAAGTTTGGTGCCGTGTAATTTCTGCAGATGACGCTCCCAGGCCTCCCCATCCCAGGCCTTTCCTTGTGCGCAGAAGGAAGGACACATGCGGCTTCTCCCTCCTGAGCAGGGTGAAGGAGGCGCTTTGGCCTTTGGCCACCTCCACGGTCAGCGCGGTGGGTGGGCAGCGCCGCCCGGGGCCACGGCCCCTGTGGCCACCTGCTGGGCTGGGCTTCCCTCTCGCGTGCGGACAGTCTGGTTGTGACGGAGTCAACGGGCCAGAGCTCTCTGCGGAACAGTTGGTTTGGGAGCTGCCATGGGCCGCAGGAGAGTTGTTCTTTGTTGTTTGGATGAACAACGGGCGGTGCTGTCCACACCCCGGGGCCTCAGACTCTCTTTCAGTCAATTTGTCATCGAATGTCAGGAGTGTCAGACCCTGGGGAAGAGCCGAGGACCTCTGTCGGCTCTGTCACATGGGCCCGTGGCCCCAGAGAGGCAGGCTCCCAGGAGGCGCTCTGGAACCATCCATTCAATGCAAGAATGAGTCAGGGCCAGCGCCTCTGTCTCCAGAGGGGGAAACTGAGGACAAGACAGTCACCAGTTCACAGACCTCCAGGGACTTGGGCAAAGCCCCTACTTGTGAAGTCAGGGGACGGCTTCCACTGGGCACTGGCAGGGCTGGGGTCCAGGGCGAGCTGGCCCCCTCCCCTGCTCCTTGGGGGTCGGAGTGGCGCTCCCGCCCCACTCTGGCCCCTGGAGTGTCAAGCTGGTGGTATTTCATACCGGCTCCCTGTGCTTTGTTGAACAAATAAGTAGTTCAGGTTAACAGGGATGGAGAGGGAGTGGGCCTCTCCGAAAAGCAGCCAGTGAGCCTGACTCTGACAGAAGCAGCTCGTACACGTGGAAACCCAACCTGAACAACCTGGGAGAACAGTCTGGAGCACATTTCCATGGCTGGAGACCCAGAGAGCTACTCACAAACACCGTGTCCTGCTTACAGCCTGCTGTTCTGAGCCGCTTTATGCAGAGTCCCGGACCCAGTAAATAAACACACACGCTGTGGGTCACGCGAGTGGGGTTCTTGCTGCTGGAGGGATTACAGCTTAGAAGTTGTGGCTGTGGTTTTGATGCTGTTAATACTCGGGGAACCTCGGCGGATGACATAGGGGAATTCTTTGTACTACTTTTGCTACTTGTTTTGGTACATTTAAAATTATTTCACAAAAAAGATTTTAAAAATTTAAAGAAATGTCCAACAAATCCAAGGAAAGGTTCTTAACTTAATAGAAAAGCAACTGGAAATACTGATGAGCCTTTTTGCCCATCAGGTGGCAGCATCTAAACAATTAATAATAGGAAGTGTCTTTTGGGTATAAGGAGACAGGCGCTAGACAGTTGGAGTAAAAATTGGCAAAGCCTCTTTACGGGACAATGTGGCACTTCTCTGATGCTAAGGTGCAGAGACCCAAATGTGTCCTGTCTGAATGTGTGGGGTCTTGTGGGCTCCAGGGTCCGTCCTGCTGAGATTCCCACACAGAAAACCCAGATTTGTACACAGAACATATGTAGGGTCTTTGTCGCAGAGTTTGCAATGGCAAGAAATTGCAGACCGTTTAATAATCCACTTATTCATGAGGGGCATGTGGGGGACACGGGCCAGAAGCTCCCCGTCTGCCCTGCGGGAGAACCAACAAGAATGCAGCCCGCCTGGGTCTGCTGAGTCGGGGCAGGGTGGGGGTGGGAGAGGCCGCGAGCCCGGGCAGCAAGTGGGGCTTTGGATGGTTTGTACTTGAAGAACGGTTGTCGGGAGTATGTAATGCCCACTCACTTCTCTACGCTCTGCCCCAGCTGGTCGCGGCCATCGTGTTCATCAGCTTCGGTGTGGTGGCGGCCTTCTGTTGCGCCGTTGTGGACGGCGTGTTTGCGGCTCGGCACATAGTGAGTTCCTTCTCCTACATTTTGTTCTCCATTGCTGGCGGGGGCTTAAAAACATCTACAAAAACAAAATTTCATTTTGCAGAATTCAGCTCACTGACCTTCTTGGTTCCTTTCTCCACTTGTTTGCCAAACGCTGTCTGTCCTTCTCTGGCTTTTCCTCATTCCCTGCAAAACTGAGCTGCACAAGCGCACACCCATGCACGGACAGGAGCACACTCACGTGCACACACACAGTCACATGCATACAGCAGCATACACACACTCGCGTGCATGCACATCTGTGCACACTCACATGCATACACTTGTGCACGCACACGCATCTGCATGCACACGCACATGCTAAGCACACTCACATGCACACACATACTCATGTGCACACATGCATGCACATGCACAAACACGCTCGCGTGCACATACATGCACGCACACACAGGTGTGAACACGAACACACTCGCACGCACACAAACACACATGCGTGCATACGCACGCACTCGTGTGCATGTGTGTATACTGACACACAGGCACACACGTGCGTGCGCATGCACACACTGACACACACAGGCACCAGCATCGGCATCTCAGAATCCAAATTTTCAACTTCTTACATGACTTTCCTCTACCTTAGCTCTGAAACCTCTGCCCAAGCACTTAGTTCAAATTCGTGTCTTGAGAGCGTTTTCTCGCTGATGCTGTGGCTGTGAGACCCTTTACCTCAGTTCTATCTCACGGTGTGAAGCGTCTGTCAGTAGTTGGTCCCTTATGGCGGAGCCACACCAAGAGCTCACTGTGGCACCGTGGCCCCGGCTCAGGGTGCTGGCTCATTTTGTTTGTGACGAGCAGGTTCCAAGTGAAAGAGAAATCAGAGCGACGAGGATGATGAGCATAAAGATACTAAAGTCTGCTAAAATTGGTCAAGGCAACCAGGCATCCATTGTCAGATTAGGTAGGATAGTTTTTAAACCTTTTTGTATGTTTAGAAAAGCTTTGCTATAATGTCAGGAAATGGCTCTTGTTTCAAACTGACCTGCCCTTGGCCCACATTTCCTCTGAAACAAGACGCCCGTCATGTACGGCTGCTTTGACCTTGGATGTCGGACACAGGAGCCGGCGGGGCTGGTGCTGGCTCGGCCTCTGCCGTCCGCCAGGCGAGCCGTGTCGGCTTTCCCAGTGTCCTGTCCGCGGAGACGCCGCGACAGACGTCTACAGCCTGAGGAGGGCCGGGCGGGCCGCCGACAGACACCGTGTTCCTGCTGCCCCGAGGCCTCCGAGCTCGCCAGTAAGCACACCGCTCAGCAACGGTGTCAGGGTTGTGCCGCCCACGGAATGCTCTGTCCCCGCAAATGCTCATGTGGAAACCTAGTCCCCAAGGCAACGGTGACTGGGGTGCAGCCTTTGGGAGGTCACGAGGTGGGGCATCTGTGAAGGGACGTCCTCCTCGTGGACCAGCCCACGCTGTCGCTGAACCCGGAGACGGGTTCCCACCAGACACTGGGTCTGGCGCCCCCTGACCCTGGACTCTCAGCTGCCAGACCATGAGGAGCAGATGTCTGTTGCTCACTGACCCCAACTTACGGTGTCTTTGTGGCAGCAACCTGCATGGACTAAGAGATTGGTACCAAGAGTGGGGTGCTGCCCGGGGTCCCCAGGGCTGAGCAAAGCCCTTGGCGGGGGGAGGCAGATAAAAAGGTGCAGGCTTTTCAGTCCAAGAAGCCCAGGAGCAAACTGTGAGCTCAGGCCAGTCTCCTACTCGCAATGGGGTGATGCTCCTCTCCCAGGGTGTGGTTGAGGATGACCTCGAGTCACGTGTGTCTTTTAGGGGCTGCCAAATCAAGGAAGACCACCCTTTTCTGGGCAGATCCTGTTCTTTTAGCTGAAATGAGATGTGGACTTTTGGGAACCCACAGACAGAGTCTGGGCAGAAGGCTTCACGAGACCATCTTTTCCCTCTATTAACTACAGAGCCAGCAAGAGCTGGGTTTTCCTGAGAAGTGGTGACATGGTGTTTGAAGATGGGCATCTTCACTGGGCCCCAGGTCCTGCCTGACTGGTGACCTGGGAGAGGAAGGGGCTGGGGGAGCATGGTGAGGGGGCTGGGTGCAGGGCCCTGATGCACCTTTCCTTGTTCGTCTGGAAGGGAGCTGAGGGAGAGTGCTCTGGGTTCCCAGCTCAGGGACTGTGCATGAGGCCCAGGCCCCTGGGGGTGGGATCAATGTGGGGAGCAGGGGCCTGGCCCCACTTTCTGTCTGTCCATCCTTCCACAGTGGTCCCGACCTGGCACCCCATCTCTGCCCTGAGAAGGCAAAGCCGTCAGAACTTCGTGAGGCTCCAACGTGCCCTGAATAAACTTGAATGCTTCCTAGGTCTTTAAAAAGTGCAAGGGGCGCCTGGGTGGCTCAGTCGTTAAGCGTCTGCCTTCGGCTCAGGTCATGATCCCGGGGTCCCGGGATCGAGTCCCGCATCGGGCTCCCTGCTCAGCGGGAAGCCTGCTGCTCCCTCTCTCTCCATCTGCTTGCCTCTCTGCCTACTTGTGCTCTCTCTGTCAAATAAATAAATAAATCTTTAAAAAAAGAAAAAGTGCTGGCACCTGGTGTTAATCTTAGGCTAATCCGGGTTTGCCTTATAGTAACCTATTCTTTCCACTTTTCTGTAAGTTTGAAATTATTTCCGAATAAAAGTTTTAAAATGCAAGGACGAAGTGCACAGCTTCACTCTCTCCGGTCAGGGGTTCAAAGTGAGTGCTGTAGGTGCGGTTGGCCAGCCCCGGGGTGCTACCGCCTCCAGAGAGCTCAGGCTCCCCCAGATACCGAGGGTGCTTGCTGAGCCCGCCACACGGCCCACTCCTCACACCCTTGCACTTTCCTTTAGTCCTCGGCTTGGTTTTCTGCTTTGCTCTGGCTGACGTGGCCGTTGTCTGCAGGGCTGGCCCGCCCTCCCTGCGCAGGGCGTGTGCATCGGGGAAGACACGGACGTGGGTCCGAAGGAGCTGAGTTTCCAGGCTGAGCATGGGCAGCCGGACTTGGGGGCTGGGGGTGATTGTCCAACAGACGATAAAATCAATTGACCAAAGGCTCTTTCCTACAAACTTGTCACCGGCTTTTAACACCTCCCAATATTATGATGTTAAGATGCCGACAACTGGGAGACAAATTGTGGGGACACCAGGATGTGGGGAGCACAGGCCTCAGGGTGCCGGATGTGGTGCCGGGCACAGCGCTGAGCCCAGCGGCACCCAGGCCTGCAGAGCTCCGGCCGGTGGCCTCTGGACCGCTGGGCCTGCAGGGTGGACGCCCCTTCCTGTGCCCACAAGCACCTAGGAACGGTGACAATGTGGCTGGGCCTCGAGGACCACGCCAGTGCCCGCCGGGCCTCGGCTCCCCTCCCGGGTCAGTCCCAGCCTCGGGCCTTCAGTCGCTTGCACGCTTGCCGCTCACGGCCTCCACTCCAGGCTCCTCTCTCCCGGCGCCGACGGCACTCGCCTTGCCTGCCCAGCAGAGGCCGGGGGGCTTGGGTCGGGCAGGCAGCCTTGGGAACCCTGGTCTTGAGGTCTGCCCTGTGCATGGGTGTCTGCTGGTCTCTCCTCCCACTCAGACACGTCGCAGAGAAATTTCCTTCAAAACCACTTGTTTTGAAGCAGGGGGGTCTCCTCAATGCCGCGTGCGGGAGTGACAAGGGAAGGCGTGTGCTCCCTTGGCACCTGTCCCCTTTCTCGGACGAGTGGGATCTGTCGACTGGTTTGCAGACCAGGCGTGCATGTCGCTGCTAGCGCTCCCTCGTTCCAAACTGGCAGGTGCCTCGCAAAGCGGAATGCCGGGCCCCGGGACTCGGAAGGTCGTCAGGACATCTGTCAGGAATCACTGATTTCTACCCAGCGGGGCCTTCTGGAGGATCGTCTGCAGGACTCGTGGTTCTGGTTTATCACAGGAGACATGGGAAATAATGGGGTCAGCACGGACTTGTGCAGAACGGCTTCGCGGCTGGGACTCGCCACGCTGCAGACGACGGGGGCACAGTGTTCTCTTCCTCCCGGGGGCCCCAGTTCCTCGTTCACAGCTGCCCTCCCCATGTGCAACAGGCCAGGGCAGCCGGTCTCTCTGGAAAAGGTCAGGGTCAGCACACTGGGCCTGTGGCCACGTGGCCTTGGCCACAGCTACTTAGTGCCGCCGTTGCAACACAAAAGCAGCCACAGACCATATGTGGACAAATGAGCATGGTTTTGTGCCAATAAAACTTGATTTACAAAATCAAGCTGTGGGCTGGACATTGCCCAATGGCTATAGGGGGCCGACCCCTGCAGGAGACACACAGGGTTTCAACTGAGCTTTAGTGACTTAGAGTCTGATATTAGTAAGTGTGGTGTCTTAATGTTAATCTAGGTGGAACGGTTAAGAAATAAAAACCGTGTCAACGGTCTTTCTGCACACCACTGCCCATTTTCCTAGAGCAGAATGAGTGGGACTCTGGGCTCTCTCCAGCCCCTGCAGAGATGAGGGTTATCCCCCGAGAAACACAATCTCTCAGGCTGTCATACATTCAAAAACCAAGTTTGTGTGACAGGTGGGACTAACATAGGTCACAGTTTTATTTAATTCAAACTAGTAAGAATATTTCATCCTGATTGGACACTGAAGATCAGACAGAAAATGAAACCTGGTCACCAGTGCTTCTGTGTTAGGAAGAGGATTTACTGAGAAGTCCAAGTCTGACACCAATTCTTCGTCTCTGATTGAAGGTGGCGCCAGCCGGCTGAACGTCTGTGTCCCCAGAACACATGTGTGGTGGCCAGACCGCTGTGCGGACCAGCCACTGGGAGGCGATCAGGGTCAGATGGGGTGGGATTAGTGTCTGGACAGAGACCAGAGCCCGCTGTCCGCCGGGGGAGGCAAGGCCGGAAGAGGCCGGCGCCCTGGTCTCGGGCCGCTGCTAGGGTTGCGGAAACAGGTGTCCGTGATTCAGGCCTCCCCGTCTGTGGCATGTGGTACAGTGGCCAGAAGACTGGAGCAGAAGCAGTGGCAAGATGTCCCAGACCATGTGGCCGGCGCTCCCGTGGGGCTGGACTTGGCCCAGGACAGGGTGACCCGTGCATCTGGACCCTTCCAGGAAGGCCACGAAGTCAGAAAGGGTGTTGCTACGTGGTTATCGGTGTGAGGAAGGGCACAGGAACCTCGTCGTCGGCAGGAAGTTGCTGTCTGTCACACGGTATCACCAGTGCCCGGGACCGGGTGGGACGCTGAGCTGGAGCTGCTAGAACAGGGCCTTGTAGGGATGACACCCCCGAGGGAGGGAGGGTCAGAGCGGAGTCAGCGGGCATCTGGTGAGGGCTCAGGGGCGGTCACCGCAGGGCCTCAGGGCGCCTGCACAGCGGTGGCACCAGCCCCCCAGCCCCTGGCCCTGCACAGCCCTGTTGTCTGCCCTCCATCCGTCCTCACCCATCTCTGAGGGAAGGTAGACCCACATGGCTGCTCAGCTCCGTCCCCTGGGCTTTGTCCAGAAGGTGCAGTCACGGGTGGTTTCCTATGCTCTTCTTAGGTCAGAGCTGGGAGTGCTCTGAGAAATATGACTAACGGAGAAATAAATACTCCCTGTTATTGCTGTGTCCCCTAGGGGCGGGCACTGTGTCTAACCTGGGTACCTTCCTAGTCTGGCACTGCGATGACCCCTGGATGCTGGGCACAGACTTGGATAGGGCCATAGGTGGTGGATGTATGTTGAGTGGTTGGTGGGTGGACAGCTGTAGGGAAGGAGGGAGGGAGGGAGGGAGGGAGGGGTGGAGGGGTGGAGGGAGGGAGGGAGGGAGGGAGGGGTGGAGGGAGGGAGGGGTGCAGAGGTGAATGACTGGATGACCGGGTGGAGGATGGGCCGGGTAAATGAATTGATGCGGAGTGCTTTTTTCTCCCTTCCTAGGAGACCGTGTCTTGTTCTGCGGGTGGAGGGAGGAGGGACATGTCGGCGCCTGCAGGGCAGGTCCTGCTCTCTGGGGCCCAGCTGCTCTGGAAGGAGCCTCGGTGCCGCCGCCTCAGCCTCCAGTTGGCTTTGGTGCCCCTCCCTGAGGCTCAGAGCCCAGGCGGACGGGTCTGACCTCACCCCTGGGCCCTCCTGACGGGGGGACGAAACAGCCACATTCCGCGTGTCCTTGTGCCTAGGAGCTCAGGCCCCTCACCGAGGGAAGATGCCAGTTTCTCGCCAGCGAGGTGGGCTACGTGCACGACGCCCCCCAGACGGAGGTACGCGGGGCACAGGTGGCGTGGGAGGCTTCACTCCGCTAACCGGGCCCCCAGGCTCCCTGTGCCCCCTCAGAAGCTGAGTGCTTTGCTTCTGGCGTGCTTCCTGACCCACGGGATGCACCGCGCCTCGCGGACCCACAGCGGTCCTGCAGCCCCCTGCGGGGTGGGTGCGGCCGGCTCACTGACTGCGCAGCCGGGCCGTGCCCTTTACCCGACAAGCTCGCCCGCCGTCCCGGGGCCACTTCCGCTCGGGCGGGCCGTCCTACCCCACCTCTGCATAACTGTGTCAGCCTGACGAATCATGGCCTCCCCACTGTACAAGTGTGGACGAGCCGGGCACCGGGAGCAGACACCAGGGCTCACCCCCAACGTGGCTTGCGGGCGCTCCTCGAACCTCAAGGCCTGGAGGCTCCCTGCTGTCCTGTCCAGGGGGCGGCACCCGTCTCCAAAGGCTGCCCCCAGCCCTCCTGGCCTTTTCCCCGGCGGGGGATGGGGATCCCGAGGCCTCTCTGTCCAGGCCCTCCCGGCACACCCCCACCCGGCCGCAGACCCTTCTGCCGTCCGCCCTTCCTGCCCACACTGAGGTATGGTCACTTGAGGGCCAACTGTTGACCTCTGCTCCTGGGGTCACAGAGGGGCAGGACCCCGTCCTGAGCCCCATCCGTCAGGCCTTCTGCGGACAGGCCTACGTGACCTGGGGCTGCCCTGGCAGCCTCCTCGTTCCCAATCTTCTGTCTCTTGGAGCCGGCCCAGGAGCTTGAGCTAATTCTGATGCCCCCGCCCCCAGCCTGTTGATTCAGTGGACACAGGGTCTGAAATGCTCTAAAGCGTGGCCAGCAGCCTTCCCTGTAAAGGGTCAGTAATATTCCAGGGTTTACAGGCCGGACGGTCTCTGTCCCAGCTACTCAACCTGGTCTCTCGGGTGTGAGGATGGCCGAGGGCAAGGTGTAAACAGAGGGGTGTGGCCATCCAGAGCTTTGCAGAACGGGCAGTGGGCAGTGCCAGGCTAGAGGCCTCCCACCAGCTGACCAGCTCTAAGCCACTGTCCCCTGTGGTGGCACATTTCCCGGGAGAGCCACGTGCTGCCCCGTCCTCCCTCCACTGCCCTGTCCCCCGGCCCCTCAGCCTCCAGCCCCACCTGGGGCCCCCAGCTTGCCCCCTGCTGGCCTGCTGGTCTGGACACTTCCCTTACCATTTGCAGGTGCTCACGCACACCAGAGCACCCCGCGGCCTGTAACCACACGACCTTGAAAGGAAGGCTCCATGGCCAGTGGTTCTGGAGGTGTGGCCAAGGAGGGGCTGGGGCCCTGGGACGCTCTGAGGACCTCTGGGGTCTGGCCCTGCTCCTTCACCTGTCCCAGGCCAGCTGAGCCTGCACCCTGCCCCTCACTTGGCACACCATCCTACCTCAGAAGCTTCTTCTCCTCCCCAAAGGCCACTGTCTCCCCTCTGAATTTCGGTGGTCTCTGCTCACTTACTTCCCAAACACGGGCTGTATGGCTCATGCCACATGTTGAAAAGCACTGGGGGGAGGAGGGAGGCATGTGTTTTTGCTCCAATCTTGCTCTTTTAACATCAAAATCTCCCAACCATTTACAGTGCCATTATGGTAGGCACCCAAAAGGAAGCCTCCATGTTGCTTACCCAAGGCTGGCTTGGCCAGATCGGGAGCTCTTCTACCTGTGGGCAGGAAGAGGTCTCACCTGAAGGATTCCCACCTGTGCTCTCCTGGAGGCATCCCCGCCTGTGCCCTCCTGGAGCTGTCCCCGCCTGTGCCCTCCTGGAGGCATCCCCACCTGTGCCCTCCTGGAGGCATCCCCGCCTGTGCCCTCCTGGAGCTGTCCCTGCCTGCAGGCTTGGTGCCTGAAAACCCTCTCCTTCTCCTTGTCCACCAAACAGTTGCTGCCTGGAGCCCCTGGCTTGGCCAAGCAGGGCCCTTGAACCCCTCCAGCAGGGAGGGCCCTGCCACCCCGCAAACCCACTACACCTGGAATGGGTGGGGGAGGGGCAGTTCGGGAGACAAGGCTCAGCAAGAGGAGCTGCCTGACTGCCCTGGGCGCTGTGGTGGGTCGTGGCTCCCGGGGCGGCAGCCCTGCCCACTGGGACAAGGTCTCTCTGCGTGCAGGTCACCTGCCACCCCTCGAGCGGCCCGTGTCAGCTGAAGGTGAAGAGCAGCACCTGCTACTGTTGTGAGCTCTACAGCTGCCAGAGGTGAGGGGGACCCCTGCTTCCGGCCCCTCGGCCCCGCACCCCGCCAGCTCCCCTGTGAGGAAGGGGAGTGGGGAGAGACCGAGGCTCGGTGAGGTGGTGCAGGATGGGGGAGGCCGTGGCCTCCCGCCCCTCATTGTGGCGCTGTCCGAGCTGGATGTGAGCGTCTGGTTTCTCAGTGATGTCTCCCTGGTTGGCTGGGGCCTAGCTGGGGCGGTGGCGGCGGCCAGGGCTCCCTTCCCCGGGCCTGGCCAGCTCTGGAAGCTCCTCTCCCGTCCTCTGTGGACAGTGGAGGGCTCGCTTCTGACACGGGCTGGGAGGACCTGCCCAGGCTGCGGGCAGCCTCACAGCGCCGTGGGGGCCTCCCCACAAACAAGAGCTCCATCCCACTTCCAAAAGCCCAGACGGGAGAAGCAGCACGTGTGTGCGTCACGGCTGCCGGTCCCCCCCCACGACCCCCATGCGCGGAGCCCCGCAGGCCCGTGTTGGGAGGGCTGGGATGAGGGGGCTCGCCCTCCCGTGGTCACGGCTCAGCCACGAGTCCTGCTTGCTCTGAGGGGACTCAGTCGTCACCCTTCTGCCTGGGCCTGGGTTTGGGGAGCAGGCCTGGGTGGTCCTTCCTGCTCAGAGGCCTGGGCTCTTTCCCCAGAGGGATTTCCAGACGCCCTGGGGGACAGCCTTGCCCCATGGCCCCAGGGTGCATCTGGGCTGGTTCCCGGGGGGTGGCCACCCCCACACACCAACAAGGCCCACGGGGTCTTCCCAGCAGAGACCACAGCTTTTGCCGGGTCCGGTGCACGGGCTCGAGCGCCTGCACTCCGCGCCCTGCCCGGCTGGCCCGTCACCCCCTTGCCGGCGTGGGTGACAGTTGCCTCTCCTTGGGCAGCACGGAGCCCCCTCTCACCTACTATGAGTTCGTGGGCGTGCGTGGCTGTCAGGACGTGCTTCACCTCTACCGGCTGCTCTGGGCCTCGGCGGTGCTGAACACGCTGGGCGTGCTCCTGGGTGTCCTCACAGCAGCTGTCCTGGGGGCCTTCAAGGACACGGTGAGTCGGGCCCGGGTGCTGGCCCTCCAGACGGGTCGGGGCTCGGGGCCCACGTCCGCTGGGGTGGGCAGGGTGGGCCTCCTTATCCTCACCTACAAATGGGGAAGTAGAGGCTCGTGAAGACAGCCCGCAGGGTGTTAGCGACACGGCAAGCCCTCACCGGCTGTTCACAGGAGCGGTTCCTCTGAGGCGCAGGCTGCACCTAGCCGCTGGAGACGCGGGGGGAGTGACCCACCTGCCCCCCCACCGTCTGTTCACCCCACCCCCTCGCCCCCACTGCACAGGGAACCCCTGAGCCTCCTGTCTTGGGGCCAGGGCTTCAGTCCGCATTTGCCCGAATTAGGGGTGATCCCGACGTGCGAACCTGTGAATGGGGGGCTTTAGGGCTGGACGCCCAGCGGAGGCAGGGACTGCTGGCCGCAGCTCCCGCTGAGCCTCCCCGCCGCCTCCCCGAGCCTCCCCTTGGGCAGCGCCCTCCGCCCGTCTCTCTGTATGTCTGCCCCGGGAGCAGCTCGCCCTTGTCCTGTCTTCTCCCTGTGCCTGCTTCTTCTAGATTTCCCACGCAGCACGCACACCACCTCCTGAAGCCGGTCGCCGACTCCGGAGAGCGCACGGCACCCACTTGAGTTGGGAAAGGCCAGTGTGACCACACACGCACACCAGCCCCCCACAGGCCACACCCAAACTCGCATCCGGGCTGGCGCTTCCCGAGTGCTCTGGAGACTTTGGTCATTGGCCAATTTTAGGAGCCGAGTCCACAGTAAAATTGCTGGACGGTTCTATCAGGAATGAAGTGATGTCCAGAAGGGCCACCAGTCAGCAAAGGCCACAGAGCCGTGTCAAAGCTCCACTCCGGACAATTGTCTTTCTCAAACCCAAAGCTCTGGGGTACTGTAAGAAAGAAGGAAGGCTTTTCCTTAAAATTTTACACCTATTGAGTAGATAGTCTTGTAAGTTTAATGGGTTTTATAATTTAAAGATTATCTTTAGGCCCCCGGGGCTGCCACCAGATGCTTGCCCCGAGGAGGGCGCAGGGAGGCAGAGTGTGAGGGCTGGGGTCTGCAGGAGGGTCTCCGGGGGTGGGGTGGCGTCGGGAACGTGGCAGTGCGTTTAACCCAGTCTGGGTGAGAAAGGTACCTTGAGAAATGTGGGCAGCGAGTCCTCAGGCACGCGGCTGGGCCCCGGGCAAGTCAGGGCCAGATGGGCAAGTGCAGGGAGAGAGGCCTGAGCCAGGCTGGGCTCCCAGCGTCCCCAGCAGAGCAGGGCTGCCCAAGCCGACATGTTTTGCTCCCTCATGGGATACCCCCAACCCTGCTCATCCCCCAAACCCCAAAATGGCACAAACACAGAGTCAGGCCCAGCAGGGCCCTCTCCAGCCCACAACACCCGGCCACCAGCCCTCATGGCCCAATCCCCAGGCCGCGGGATGCAGCCTGAGGGATGCTCCCCCACAAATCCTGTCTCAAGTCTCGAGATGCTCCGCACGCACACCCCTCCGTGTGCATAGCTCTAGTCCCCCAGGATAGCTTGTAGCTCAGCCCAGTGCACACAGTAGGTGCTCGGCAGGGTGTGGTCATGAACATGGCAGGCAAGTTGTGGCCCCCCAGGTTCCCGTTCTTTCTTAGAGTCCTTAGTTGACTCTTGGAGTGTGCAGAGGCAGCCTGGGGGGGGGGGCAGGAGGTGACAGGTGCATTAGTAGAGCCCCTCCCTCTGAGGGCGTGCCGGTGCAGGCAGATGTGGGTGTGTTCTTTGCTTCCTTTGCTGGCTCCCCCTCTGCTGGTCCCCTCCCATCCCCACCACTCAGGACCCTGCCTCCACTTACCTTCAGTGGGTGGCCACGAGTTTTCAGATACTCCCTCTCTGCTACCGAGGCCCCTCCCCGACGTGGCAGGGCCTGCCCCATGGTGTC
This sequence comes from Callorhinus ursinus, assembly GCF_003265705.2. Taxonomy (NCBI): domain Eukaryota; kingdom Metazoa; phylum Chordata; class Mammalia; order Carnivora; family Otariidae; genus Callorhinus; species Callorhinus ursinus. The sequence continues at coordinate 4,365,419 of NW_027397141.1, forward strand.
GGGGTGGGGGGAATCCAGGTCTGTCCTTGTAGGGAGGCACCTCAGTCTGGAAGCCCCCAAGCCTCCCTCTGGAGGGCTCTAGCCCACAGCCCCCTCTTGGGGTGACAGGTGGAAGGCCCACGTCCTGGAGTCACTTGGTGAGCTCACAAGAGCGGGGCCCAGAGGGGTTGGGTGCTTTGGTGTTATGTGCACTCCTCCAGAAATCCCTGCAACCAGGGGGCCCAGCCCTGTGCTGTGGTGTCTGGGACAGTGGGCACGTGGGCAGTCAGACCCTCCTACTGCCACAGCAGGCTGAGAGACGCCCCGTAACAGACGCCCCTGGAGGGGAGGAACCAGTGGTGGGGTTTTAAGACTTATTTATTTATTTTGGGGGGGAGCACATGCACATGGGGAGGGGCAGAGGGAGACAATCCCAAGCAGACTTCCCGCTGAGTATGGAGCTTGATGGGGGGTTCGATCCCACACCCCAGCAATCATGACCTGAGCCGAAATCCAGAGACGGACTCTTAACCTACTGAGCCACCCAGTCACCACAGAACCAGCAGCTTTCTTGCTTCTTCACAAAACACCAAAGAGATCCTGGCCTAGCCCAGCACGTTGGCGGATCTCTGAGACAAATAGAAAAATAAAAAGGAAAAATAAGCCCTGCTTTGAGGGGTTTAGTTCTGGCCCGAGAGAGTGACCTCTCCCTTGCAGGCGTCAGAGGAGGGCGGCGGGAGGACAGAGCTCCGCGGGCCGTCGGCTTGAAGCCCAGGGTGGCCGGCTGACGCTCGTCCATTCTCGTGACAGGTCCCCCTGTCGCAGCTGGCCTACGGCCCTTCCGCTCTACCTCAGATCCTCTACAACCCCGCCCAGCAGATCCTGGCCTTCTGCCCGGCGCCCGTGACCCTCCCCACCTGCTCATCCTACCCTCTGCCTCTCCAGGTAGGCCCAGCGCCACCCAGGGGAAGCCAGTGCGCTCCCGCCATGGGCAGCAGTCGCCCAGGACAGCCCTGGTCAGACGGGACACACATGGGGGCTCAGTGGAGGGAAGAGGGGGACTCAGGGCCTCCCCTCCCCCAGTTTAGTTACAAGGTACCACAGCCAGCATGGCAAGGGGCTTGGGGACAATGTGAAGGAAGCATGGCAGACAACTCCAGGCCCCTCCACATCTCCGGTCTCCTTTGCTCCGTGTGGCCCTGGTGACCCGGCCTTTGGTGTCGTCCTGACCTTGTGCATTTTCTGACCCAGGCCTAGGTACTGCGAAAGTTCACCTCAGAGTCCTGGCCTGCCGCCTGGGGCCTGTGAGCAGTTCTTTAGGGGGAACTATGGGAGCTTGCCCTCCAGCTTTACCCACAGCAGTGGCCACCTCCTAGGACAAACTCAGTAGGACACTCGGGCCTGGGGACTCTTGTGGGAAGGGGGCTGTTTGGCAGGGCTGAGACCTCGTTCCCGGAGTGGTATTTGCCTCCAGTCCTGGGTTTGGCTTCTCTGTCTCCGTATAGCTCCATATATAGCTTGGGGGAGCCGACACGCCAGCCCGGCTGGTGCCCTGGGGTGTCCATGAGGTCCAGAGAGGCCTCTCCAGGCCAGCAGCACGAGTGGCTGGGAGCAGGTGTGGGAGGCTCTCTGGAGCCCAGGACACAGGATGCAGCATGCCAAGGAAGGCTGTCACCTGCAGCCAGCCAGGGGAGGGCCAGCTGGGCATGAGCTGAGCATACACAGGCCTCCTGGTCTGGTGCTGTCTCCACTCACCTTGAAAATGAGGCTAGTGGCTGAGCTACCTGGTGTGGGTGGGGCCTTCAAATTCCCAGAGGGTACCCGACCCAGAAGTCTACCCAAAGTCTCCACAAGGCTGTGCCAAGGGACGCCTCCCCCTTCCCAGGAAGCGTCGGCCAGGTAATCACTCAGCAGGTCCTGAGTGGGCACCAGGTCCTGGTTCCATGGGGATGATGGGGTGTGAGGCTTCTCCAAACACCCTGTCCCCAAGAGAGTGAGGCCTGGCTCAAGAGTGTCTTCTCTGCCTCTGTGACATGGGGGGAATGACCCAAGTGTTAAGAAATGAGAGTGTTTGCCCACAACTCCCGTAGCGCTCACCCCTGAGGGCAGGTACATCCCACGTCACTGGGCACAGCCTTCCCTGCCACGCCAGCAGCCACACTCAGCAGCCCCACCTTCCCTGGAGCATCACCCACGTCTGCCTCCAGGCATCCCCTTTAGTCCCCACCACAGTGAGGACCGCGTTTCTTGACCGTGGCCTGTGTCCTGAGGGTTCTGCTCTGCTTCTCATCCCTTTAGTTTACTAAGCCCAGAGTGTGAGACCGACAGCTGTAGGGAGGCTGGATCCATGGCTGGTGGGCCACCTTTGGGGGCAAACCCCAGTGCAGAAACGTGGACCTGAGTGCAGGCTGGATTGGCCCAGTTGTCACTCATCCACTCCGGGGTGGGGGGAGGTGTGCCCCCAAGCGCTGGGCCCCCAATCCTGTCAGGGCGCCCGCTCCCATCTGATGCTTCCCACGAGCTTGGCTGTGAGGACCGGGGTGCACCCCAAGCGCCGGCCCTGACTCGGTCCTTGGAGGTGGGCAGCAATGGGGGGGGTCTTCTGAGACTGGGTCCTAAGCTCTGGGTGGCTCTGGGCGGGTGCCCTGCTCTTGCAGGTCATGATGCGTCTCCTCAGAAGATGTGCTCCTTGTAGGGCATGGGGCGTGATAGGGGACTTCACGTGTCAGCCGCAGCGCTGGCGAGCCGGACCGCCCCATTCCATCCTCAGCCACCGTTGGGGCCTCTGGCTTGTCCGAACACAGATGCTCCCTCTCTGCCCCCTGGGGCGAAGCCTGGGCTTTCCTCCCATGCCTCATCGGCCTCTATCACCAGTGTGTGCAGGATCATAATGACATACACACCAACAATCAGATTTCAAGGAGATGACTGACTGGGGGGCTCCCTGTGTCTCCTGGGGGGAGAGGGGAACTGATGCTCTGATTCCATGACCAACAGAGAGGGAAAGGGAGTTCCTGAAGTGCTGTCATGGCAGCGAAGTACCCCCCGCGTAATAGCAGGGAGGGGCTAGCAGGTGGGGGCTGTTTTGAGCCGTTCATTGAAAGACCTTAAAGGGAACCTACCTTCCCTGCTCCTAGTGGTCACCTGGTCAGGGCACACAGGAGGGGCTCAGCATCTTGATGTGTGCGAACAAAGATGGAAGCAGAGGTTTGGCTGCATCCTATAATCAAGCAGTGCCTTTTCTGCTTTCCTGATGGGGCCACCTGTGTGAGCAGAGCTATCCCAGTAAGGCCTGTCCACCGGACGTTTTCCTCATGATTCACAGTAGTTTTCTTTGTGGTCTGTGGTGGCTTAGTCTGTGGTTCATGGTGGCTTAGTCTGTGGTCCGTGGTGGTTTAGTCTGTGGTCTGTGGTGGTTTAGTCCATGGTTCATGGTGATTTAGTCTGTGGTCTGTGGTGGCTTAGTCTGTGGTGGCTTAGTCTGTGGTTCATGGCGGCTTAGTCTGTGGTCTGTGGTGATTTAGTCTGTGGTCTGTGGTGGTTTAGTCTGTGGTTCATGGTGGTTTACTCCGTGGCCTGTGGTTCATGGTGGTTTACTTTGTGATCTGTGGTGGTTTAGTCCATGGTCTGTGGTGGTTTAGTCTGTGGTTCATGGTGGTTTATTCTGTGGCCTGTGGTGTTTTAGTCCATCGTTCAAGGTGGTTTAGTCTGTGGTCTGTGGTGGTTTAGTCCGTGGTTTGTGGTAGTTTAGTTCATGGTTCATGGTAGTTTAGTCTGTGGTCTGTGGTGGTTAGTCTGTGGTTCATGGTTGTTTACTGTGATCTGTGGTGGTTTGGTCCATGGTCTGCATGGTCTGTGGTGCTTTACTCTGTGGTCTGTGATGGTTTAGTCTGTGGTTCATGGTGGTTTACTCCAGGGTCTCTCAGCTGCTCGTTTCCAGTGGAGAGCTAGTGGACACATGCATGGTAAAGACTGGGAGCTCCCAGCAGACCAGAGAGAATGTTCTCTAGAAGTTTGGTTTGTTCCCCATGGTCAGAAGGGAGAAACAGAGGTGGATAGAGTCCCAGCCATTGGATTCTGAAGCCCATGCTGACAACTCTGAGTAGGGCAGTATTCTCGGGTTCAGCTACAGCTTATGAGGAAATTCCTCTTTCAGAATGCTAAGGCCCTGGGGTCCCTGGCCTCCTTGTGGGGGAGGGGTCCAGGAGGAGCCCCAGAAAACAGATGCGCTGGCCTCTCAGGGGCCCTGGACACCTGGCAGGTGGAGAGCAAAGGGACCACAGCACCACCGGGAGATCAGAGCTCGTAAACACACTGTATTTCACAGAGGGGACTGTTTGATTTAATTATTTATTTATTTAGGCTTTTAAATTTTTTATTTTAAGAAAATAAACAGCCAGGAATAATTTATTTTTCCTGTGGAAAAATTATCATGACTTATTCGAGATGTAATTGCAGCAGGATAAAGTGAGCTTTTGTATGGTTCAGGTACAACACATCTTTGCAAAGCTAAATAAGCTGACCGCTGAATCTTTTACATTAACTGAGTTAAATTTTCACATTACCAGTTGTTTTTATGGCTTATATAATCACTGAACAATTTTTCAAAAATCATTTAAAATGATTGAAAAACAAAGGTCTCCAATATCTATGAAATAAGTAAAATTAGAACACTTTTTCAAGAAAATGGTTAATGGCTTATTATTGTCTACTCTTATCAGATGAGTTAAGAAAATGAATTCACTTGGAATTTTTGCTTCAGTTTTTCTAGTAAATACTGTACTACATATTTACTGTGTTTAAACCTTAAGCTCAAACCCCACATCTTAATAATCCAGAGTTGGAGGCTTTCTACCTTGACACTGGATAGCAGAGCTTCCTTGAGGCTATTAAGATGGGCCACCATTAATAACTGCTTTAACCTTGACTGAGCAGGCTTAGCAATCAACCCCATTCCAGGGATGCTTGGGTGGGCTCAGTCGGTTAAGCATCTGCCTTCAGCTCAGGTGTTGATCTCAGGGTCCCGGGATCGAGTCCCACATTGGGCTCCCCGCTCAGTGGCCAGTCTGCTTCTCCCTCTGTGATTTCTTTTGCTCTCATTCTCTCTAATAAATAAATATCTTTAAAAAAAAAAAGTCAATTCCATTCCACCTGCACATTCATTCTGATATGCAACAACGGTAACACAAGACCTGGATGAAAAAATCATGAGAAAATGAACAAGAAATACCCTAAAAGTTACCATCTTCCTCTGGCAGAAATCCAGGGAGTCTGTTTAAGTGAGAAAAAACCCACACAGATTCAGTTCCCCTATGCAGCCCTTGCTTATTCCATTTTTTATTTCAATTTTAGATAAAAATGGATATAGGGCTACATGGAAAATTAACATCAGCATCTAGAGAATCACAAATCAAGACAAGATGATGAGAAATAAGCATGTTTCAGTCCATTTTCTTCCAGAACTCTTTTACAACTCTGCTTTCCTGGAAGGGAATTCATGAGCTGTAATACTTGAGGAGATTTTCATCTGTAGGTTTGAGGATTTTCTTATCTGCAATATTCACCACCCATCCGGGGCAAGACCAAAGAAAATCTGCCTTGGATCCTTTCGAGTGCTGAGCATTTTGAAGAGTTCATCTTTAGTGATATCAGGTAAAATATAACCATACTTCTTGGCAAGTTCAAGTCTTGCTTCAGGAAATTTGGCAGGATCGGCCAGGTAAACACAATTCTTTGCATCAGTATAATACGGTACCAGTGCTTCAGGCAGAAGCATTCGTTTTGGAATGGGTTGTCCATGCAGAAAGAATGGAATGGTTTACACAGAATTTCTAGACTTCTTGGGTCATAGAAAGCCGTGGTAACAACACCACCATTTTTTTTTTTAATTGCAGCAATGGCTAGTTCTGAAACCAACTGTACTTCAATATTAACTTTTGCCTTAAAGGTGTCAGCACCCTCCTCTACCAGCTGGACACCATAATCCCTTTTAAGTGGCTGGATGGTCACACCTCTTCCACTGACCAGCTGAGTTAAGTCAATAGGTTGAGTAGGATCCACTCGACTCAAATCAATAAGATACTTCAATCTATTGAGATTCAAAGGGTGATACTGGCGTCTGAAGCTATGACCTTCATTAAACCCGCATTTTGGGATTCGAATGTAAAATGGAGTCTGGCCTCCCTTAAAGCCCAGTCTGGGCCGGGTTCCTCTCTGACACTCTCCCCTATGGCCTCAGCCACATTTTCTACTTCTCTGACCTCTTCGCCGTCTTTCCGGTTTCCTGGAGCCTGGATTCGGCTTTAGGTTGGCCAAGCTCACACGGGGCAGGGCCCTTGCCCCACCGCCCTGCACGGGACCGGTCATTACGCACAGAGCCAAGACCCTCTGAGGGCGCCTGGGGTGGCCTCCTGCTTTAATTATTTAAATATTGCTTTTAAGTAGGCATTTTTAACCACTAGAACTTAAGGGGAAAAATGTTAAGAGGTTTGTTGGCAGGTGGAGAAAAACTGGAAATTTTATTGATTTAAAAATGGGCCATATCCAACATTTTTCTTCTCAGAATCACTTTTACTTGAGTCTATGTGTGTTAGTCAAGGTTCCCCAGGGAAATAGAGCCCATAGGATGTGTGCTCATATATAGATGATACAGATATTGCTACACAGAGACAGACTGAGAGACAGAGACGGACAAAGAGACAGTGACAGAGAGACAGACAGTGATAGAGCAGACAGACAGACAGAACCCAGAACTTCCAGGCGGGACAGACGCGGGCTGCAGACCAGGGAAGAACGGATCTTGCAGGCTCAGTCACCCAGAGGCAGAGTCCCTCTTTCCTGGGAACTCAGTCTTTTCCTCTTAAGGCCTTCAAATAACTGGGTGGATTAATATGTCAATCGCATCTAGAAAACACTTTCACAGCAACATCCAGTGGGCACCAAGGCCTGGCCGAGTTGACACATAAAATTAACCATTGAGCTATATTGAAAATGTTGATGTCTTAGTTTTCCCTGAAAATAGAAAGTGCTGGGTGAACCCAGAAGCCCCCCCGCGATGCTCTGGGCAGCCTCTTCGTTGGACATGTTTGTACTTTGGGGCAAGACTCATGCACAGCAGGTGCACGGCTGGGAAGCCAGCAATTCCGAGAATGGGCATCTCTACAGGGATGCAGGTGCAGAGTGTGTGCAGAGGAGACCCCTGCGGACCACATGGGGCCCTCCCTCTGGCCTCACTGGTGTACTCTGATCAAGGAGCCTGGGTTGGGTGGGTGGCCCTGGTGCAGAGGGAGCCCGGGCCCCACGAGGGCTCTTTCTGGGGTGCTGGTGGAGCTTGGCATGCTGTCGTGCTCCATGTGGGCTGTGTGTGGGGCTGGCCCCTCCGCGGACTGAGGACACCTTTCTGTTCCCTTGCAGTGCGGCGGCCGCTTCCCAGCCTCGACTCCCGGGGACCCCCCTCTGTCCGAGGATGCACAGCCTCCCAACGCCCCACCTCTCTGTGCTCCAGCCCGCTTCCTCCCAGGGGAGAAGCCTCCCCCCTACGCTCCATGACGCACAGGGGTCAACTGAAAATTAATTTAGTTTTGGTTTCTTAAAAAACAAAGCAGCCTCTACAAACCCTGCTTCTGTGGCCAACCTCCTAGAGACATCAGGGGAATGTTCCTGAAGTCTGTACCCTCTTTCCCCTCCCGGGCACCTCTGTGGGCAGAGAGACCAAGACCAGGGGTGGGGACAGAGCCCCAGGCGACCGAGGCCCCAGGCAGCACCTCTGCTCGGCTGCCTAGCCCAGAGTGGAAGCCAGACACCAAATAGATCCAAAATTCCCACCTGGAGCCTCCTTGCTCTCGTATTCTGTTATCACTTACTAAACAAAATTTGCTTTCTTAATATCTCCCTAATGAGCTATTATTATTATTTTGCAAAGGGAATATGGCCCCATGTGAGGATATTGTAAGGAGATGTGTTGTATGTTTACATATTTTTAAGTGTGTCCCCATGAAGCTCAGGGGCTCCATGCTCAGTGCTGTGCTCTCTCTGCATGCCCTTGATGGGGATGAAAAGACGCTTTGGCTCAAATATCAAATGCTGTTTGTAAGGTGTATGTGTTCACTGAGGTCTGTGTGTGCTTTCTTTCCAAATCTGCCATCACACCTGCCAAAAGACTTCCTACCTGAGGCTACATGCTTCCCATTCAAGGCGTCTGGGCTACCAGCTGCCATCTTTCATGGATTATTCTAGAGGCTGTCCAATCTGCTATGCAGGGCGCCCTGTATGGGGCCCCCCTTGCCTGCAGAGCAGGTACCTCTGAGGCCCAATCTCTCTGCTCCACGTGACCACTGGGGTGGCTGACTTCTGAGGCCTTTTAGCCTGGGGTGCAGCTCTGTCTCCTGCAGACCGACGGCCATTGGCCAGGACACACCTGGTACAACAGGTGCGCACCCACCTGGGCAATGATCCAATCCTGGCCAGAGTCCTAAATTACAGTCCTGGATCACTGGGGAAAGGAGATAAGCAGAGGTGGGGAGGGGAGGGGTGGAGAGAAGAGCCTGGAGGAGAAAAGCAAGAGGAGACCCCGGTAAGGAGACCGGTCTCCTGCTCCCCCTGCTGGTCTGACACAAGGACCCCGCGCGGTGCAGACACCTCCCAGTTTGCTGAGCACATGGAAAGCTTTCTCTACAGACGCTGAGCACACACATCCACGTGAGGAGGCCGTCCATGGGACCGAGGACACACGGCGGGTCAGGGAGCAGCCTGGCTAACTGACCTCAGGAAGACAAGGAAGCCGAAAGCCTGCTTTCTGGTCCGCGAGCTGCCTTCGGTTACTAGGAGTGGGAACGAGTTAAATTTAGACTCCGAAGCCCTGACTGGGTCACGCCGGGCCCAGCCCTGGCCTGTGCATGATTTCCTCTTTGCAGATGGAGGTGGTGCCCACCCTCTGGGTTTGCACAAGGGAAACAACAACACACTGTGTCCTTCAGAGGAAATGCCTCCTACTGGCGCAGGGCTGGGAACAGGGAGCACTAAGGCGGCTCCTACAGCTGGGCTTGGGCATCCGAGGAGGGCGCACCAGAGCAGGGTTCCCTGGGCACCTCGGTGTGTGGCTCAGCAATCCCCTCATCTGCCTGGAGCTTAGGAACCAGCACAGTTTGGCCGAGTCAGGAGGTTTTGGCAATCCGAGGGGTCGGATGCGTTTCATGAGCTTACTGTCGTGTGGGGGCCTGGACAGGGAAGAAAGGCCAGCTCCACGGCCTCCAGAGCGCACCCCAAGCACCTGCCGGCCTGCAGGGAGCGAAGTGCCAGGGCTGGGGCTCCCGTCTCATCAGGACCCGGCCCGCCTGGAAGAGCCACTGAGCAGCACATCAGGCTGTGCTCACTGGAACCGCGCCACTAACCCCAGAAGGCAGCCAGGCGCCAAGACTCAAGGACAGCTTTTGACCTCCGCACTCAACCCGGGGTCAGAGCCACGCAGTAGCGTCCATGTTTCCCAAGATCGTTTATACCAACGTCACCCAAAGCCACTTCTATCTGCCCTGGGAGCCCAAGAGCTGATAAAAAATATTAAACTCCCAGGCCAACAATTTTGCTCTTGCCCACAAGAATGTCTTTATCCCTTGCCCCAGCCACAAAGAATGTGAACAATTCAACTCCCAGCCTGGTGGTGGCTCCAGGCACCCCCCGCCCCAGTCCCCAGGGCAGCTCCCCATACTCTGCACACTGCACGTGACCACACCTGACCCCCAGTCCCCAGAAGAGCTCCCCACACTCTGCACACTGCACGTGACCACACCTGACCCCCAGGCCCCAGGACAGCTCCCCAACCCCTGGCACGTGCTGCCTGCCCGTGCCTGGCCTGCAGTGTGTTCTGGGTACCATTCCCTGAGAGAAAAAAATCTCTGCCAAAGCCTCTGCCTTTATAGTGACAGATGCTGGTCAGTCTGTGCCCGAGTGTAGACGCTTCAAGGGACCTGGCCTAGAAGCTCTAATGGGTACCATGCTGAGTGGGTCTCGGTGGGACCTCTCCCTCAGCCCCTCTCGGCTGAGCTACTCTTTCTCCATCACTGACTGTGGTTGGCACTCAGCAGACCCAGGCTGGAGGCTGCTACTGGGTACAGGGCTCCCTGTTGGTGGGAAGGAAATATTCTAGAAACAGATGGTGATGATGGTTGCACAGCCTTGTTAATGAGTAAAACCCACTGATTTGTACATTGTTAAAGGGTAAATATTATGGTATGTGACTTGTATCTCAAGGAAAAGGGAGCAGAATACCATGATATTAATGTGTGTAAAGAAAAACCAGGAATATGGCACAGTAAACAAGAACGAGACCACCGTCATCACCATGAAGAATGATCCCTAGCTGAGCAGAGACACCCTGTGAACTTGAGGGGAAAGGTTATCTGACCTATAGGAAAAAGAAAATGTCCAGGAGGCAAGGCCCTTCCTCATTGAGTGGCTTCCCAGGTGGTAATAGTTGTAAATGTATTTCCTTTTCTTGTGTCCTAAAGTGATTTAATTATGAAATTTAATATACGTGCAGAAAGAATGCTTAAAGCAAAGGTATGAGGTGGTGCTACTGACAAAGAAGGTTGGAGGACACCAGCCAGGATGAGAGGCCAGCCCCCCCGCCTCTGCCCCAGCCCGGGATTTTGTGTGCGTATGTTTTCACATCCTTTGAGTCACTACCGAGGAGCGGGAGTGCTGGGTCGGATGCTAAGAGTGTGTTTGGCTTTGTGAGAAACCACCAGATTCTTCCAGGCGGCCGTACCCACTCTCACCTGCCAGCGCTGGGCACGGTGGGTGATCCGGGTCACGGCCGCTCTAGTACGTGGGCAGCGGTGTCTCGCTGTCATGTCCATCTGGAGCTCCCCGATGACAATGCCGAGGAGCACCCTGTCATGTGCTTATTAGCCAGCTGTGCACCTGCTTTGGTGAGGTGTCTGTTCGGGTCTTTTGCCCATTTTTATTTGGGTTGTTTGTTTTCTTGTTGTTGGGTTTTAAGAATTCTTTGTATATTTTGGGTACCAGTCCCTTGTTAGATGTGTCTTTTGCAAATACTTTCTCCTGGTCTATGGCTTGTCTTCTTCTTTTGACACTGCCTTTGGCAGAGCAGAAGTTTTAACTTTGCTGAAGTCCAGCTTGTCCATTCTGTCTTGCACGAATTTTGCCTTTGGTACTGTATCTACCAAGTCATCCTCATGCCCTATCTCAGAGTTTTATAGTTTTGCCTTTTACCTTTAGGTATGTGATCCTTTTGGGGTTATTTGTGAAGGGGTAAGTTCTGTGTCTGGCTTAATTTTCCAGCATGTGGATGTCCAGTTGCTCCAGCACCATTTGTAGAAGAGATGATCTTAGCTCTGTTGTGTTGCCTTTGTTCCTTTGTCAAGGACCAGTGACTGCATTTATGTGGGTCTGTTTCTGGGCTCTCTCTGTTTGCTCCACTGATCTGTCCATTCTTTTGGCAATACCAGTCTGTATTGATCGTGGTAGCTTTGCAGTAGGTCTTGGAGTCAGATATGGTCAGTCTTCTAACTCTGTTCTTGAAGTTCTTGATTTTAATGTTGCTCAATTTTTAAATTTTTTCCTTCATCATCAGAGCACTTTGTGTTTTGTTGGGTTTTTTTTTAAAGATTTTAGTTATTTATTTGATAGAGACAGAGAAAGCAAGAGAGGGAACACAAGCAGGGGGAGAGGGAGAAGCAGGCTCCCCGCTGAGCAGGGAGCCCGATGTGGGACTCGATCCCAGGACCCTGGAATCATGACCTGAGCTGAAGGCAGATGCTTAACGACTGAGCCACCCAGGCGCCCAGCACTTTGTGTTTTATCTAAGAAATAGTTCTCTACCTTAGGTCATGATAACACTCTTCCTTTTTTTTTTTTTAAGATTTTATTTATTTATTTGATAGAGAGAGAGATAGCCAGAGCAGGAACACAAGCAGGGAGGGTGGGAGAGGGAGAAGCAGGCTTCCCGCGGAGTGGAGAGCCCGATGCGGGACTCGATTTTATTTATTTGACAGAGAGAGACACAGCGAAAGAGGGAACACAAGCAGGGGGAGCGGGAGAGGGAGAAGCAGGCTTCCCGCTGAGCAGGGAGCCCGATGCGGGGCTCGATCCCAGGACCCTGGGACCATGACCTGAGCCGAAGGCAGATGCTCAACAACTGAGCCACTCAGGCGCCCCGATGGTAACACTCTCCTGTCACAAGGGTCAGCAAAATCTGTGTGTAAAGGGCCAGATAGTGAGTATTGTTGGTTGAGAGGGCCAGTAAGTGCTTAACAACTACTCAACTCTGACATTGTGGACCAATCCAGGTGTAGACATAGAACAGTAATGGGTGTGACTGTGAGCCAATGAGCTTTACTAACAGAAAGAAGGGTGGATCCACAGGCCCACAGCTATAGTTTCACATGATCTTCTAGTGTTTTATAGACTACTTTTAGATTTAAATATATACTCTACCTTATGCCATGTGAGGTTAGCTCAAATATCCCTTATCTTTAATGCAGTGGCATTCAACAGGGATGGTTTTGAACCTAGGGGACATTTGGCAATGTCTGGAGACATTTTTGATTGTTGTGAATGCTGCTGGGGTTGAGGTCCGGGTACTGCCGGTGCTAGTTCCTAGATGTCAGGGATGCTACTAAATGACACAGAAGAGCCCTTTTCATAAAACACGTATTCTCTATCAATACTATCCTAAAACAAACACAAAGAACAACAAACAAAATTATTGTGGCTCTTCTCTTGAGAAGCAAAAAAGCAAATTAGACCATAAATCTGTCACACAGCGTATTCTGTTCCCCACTCCATCTCCATAGCGCTAAATCAAATGGTCTACTGGCCTCCCCCATGAGGCAGAATCAGGTTCATCCAGCTCTTCCAACACAGCGAACAGTCAGAATTACCCCAGCCCCACCTCCAGTGCATAGTCAGAACCACCCCAAATTCATCTCCATGATACACAGAATCACCCCGGCCCCACCTCCATGGCGCACAGTCAGGATCACTCCGGCCCCACCTCCGGGGCCCACAGTCAGGATCACCCCGGCCCCACCTCCGGGGCCCACAGTCAGGATCACCCCGGCCCCACCTCCGGGGCCCACAGTCAGGATCACCCCGGCCCCATCTCCAGGGCGCACAGTCAGACGGGATGGACCTTCATCTGTCACAGAGTCCTCTACAGCCAGTCCTGCCTGGTTGGACAGTGGAAAGGGTGTCAACCTGCCTAGCACCGCTGGGGAACGTACTGCTGTATTCAGCTCTTTTCGGGCTATAAGCTTTTTCTTGGCAGTAGTTAGAATAACCCCCGGCGCCCAGTGGAAGTCTAAGGAAACCACAGCAGGAAACACATTTGTGCCTAGCTTTCCTGGACGGAAGATGAACCCATGGTGGTCAGACGGCCCCTGAGCCATGGCCTCTATTGTGTGTCCACGGGGTCCTGGAGCTCAGTGTGTGTGCTCTCGGCTCTGACCGTCCTGGCTTCTCGAGAGATTGGTGCTGGCCAGGGGAACATTCCACAGGAACATTCCAGAGCTGCCTCCACAGTGAGGGAAACCAGACACCACCACGGGGAATGGTGCAGTGACAAGCTGAGAAATGGATCAGGCCCTAAAGCTGCTTTGGGCTCCTGATGTTTGTGAGGCCAGCTGGTGGGCGGCAGGGTGCTCTCCTGGAGGCCACAGGCAGACCTCTCTTCCCACACCTCTTAGCGCTGTGCTCAGCTGGTGCTGGAGGCTCTCTGGGTAGAGGTGAAGCTTCCTGCTTATTGGGCAGACAGTGTCCAAACCTTGGTCCTCCTGGTCAACACCAAGGCCCCCAGGAACTGAGCTTTCACTCCCCTCATGGACAGCTGAGGCTGTGTCCTGCAGCTCCAACCCAGCTGCCTGCGCATCCCAGAGCCAGCAGAGGGGGCCTGGGTTTGGGGTCCCCTGGTGGTACAAGCAGACACATACATCTGCGATGGCTGCAGACTGAGAGTGGGGAAGCCCACACTGCCATGGGTAGAGGCCCTTCCACTAGGGCCTTGGCTGGAGATGGATGTTTCATGAGGACATAGTTGCTCAGAGCAGGACCACAGCTCCAAGGACACGGCTTCCCTGCATCTCTGGTTTCTCATGCACCAGTGTGGAAAACCACCTGAAGAACCTCTTAGACTAGTTTTTTCCAGTCCTGAGTCAACAAAACTTCTACCAAGATGCCGCCAGACGTTTAGGAAAACAATAGAAAGGACACAGTCAGGTAGGTGGTGGTGGTGTCCGGACACACAGGCGGCTGTGGGCAGGCCTGGGAGTGCCGAGGACACAGTGAATGTGCCAGGGACCCCCGGTCAGCCTCAGTGGCCAGGCCCGCCGGAGCCTGTGGGCCTTCCTGTGTCCTCGCCACGGCATCTGCAACCTCCTGCTGTCATCTCCAAGGTGAGCAGGACCCGGGAGGGGTCCATCCTGGTGGGTGTCTGTGATGGCCATTCCCTCTAGAATCCTGGAGACCCCTTCAAGGGCAGGCCCGCCACGACTGAGGAGGGAGGCTCACCTGCTCCCACCAGGGCACATTTGGGGCCATTCCACTTGCCAATCCAGCCAGGCAGGGCCCCTTGCAGTCCTCGAAGCCATACCCTGCTTTCTAGAAACCTGGAAGGGAGTCTCTCCTCCTCCGTGCTGCATGGCCCGCTTTGATTCCTGTGTGCTCATTCCTTAGCTGTGGGTGCACTCCTCAGGCTTCTGTCCTTCCTTCTGCACATGCTCCTCTCTGGGTCAGGTTGTGACTTCTAGACTCACGTTCACCTGTCACGCACCGAAATCCAAACTGCTCCATGCTGGGCTGACGCAACTTGCAGAGATCACACCGTACTGAGAAATGACAGGGCTATGGGACACTTTGCTGCCATCCGTGGAGTAACATCTGAAAGGAAACACAGCCCACACCTGTCCCACAGCCCCAGAACATTCTCTGGGGTTTGGTATCTAAAAAAGGAGAATCTCAGTCTTGGAAGAGCCATTCATTCTTCGAGCACAATCCCCAGTGGATGCTGGAAACTTGTCTGGCGCATTGTGCATGGACGCCCGCCGCGGTGGAGACCGTCAGCCATCCTGTGGCAATCGCATCAGGCAGACGGACCTGTCCTGCTGGCGCTCCAACCTCGACACTAGTCTCCCCCACCGCCACCCCGGGCCTCCGTGACCTCTGTGGGTGCTGGTGGCCCCGGGGCTCCACGTGCATTTCCATATGGTGGTCTTCCTGGGGCCAGAGGCTTGTCTGGCCCGCCCTGTCTCACAGAGCTGCAGGTGGACCTGTGTGTGCTGATTCCAGGGGCTCCAGCCAGATGTGCCTCTCAGAAGAGAGGAAACAGGGATTTCCGTTTTATACAGAGAAAATGGGAGACCAAGATGGGTTCGTCCAGGGAGAAAGAAGCAGGTGCTGACCTGCCTTGTGCCAGGAGGGGCGACCGGGGACCTGCCTCCACCTGAGTCCACAGCACAAGGAGCAGGGCAGTGGCTCCCAGAGCCAGGAGCCAGGTAGGAGTGCAGGGGAGGGTGCCTGGAGCTGAGGCGGGTACTCAAGACCTCGAGCTGCTGACACCACCTGCTGGGCACTAATGAGCAAGGAGCAGAGCCTGCAGCACAGTTAAAAAGGGTTCTGTAAATATTTTATTTTTCCATATTTTTAAGCCAGAAAGAAGCATTCGGTAATAAAAATAACAGAATTATTTTCCTGGGTCTGCTCTGGCATGTGGCAGCCCCTGGCCTCCACGCGCTGGACACGCTGGCGTCGGGGCTGTGGCTTTGGGTGGCTAACATCAGTCCCTCAACTATATACACATATGTTACAAGGCAAAGAACAGTCTCGGAGGAAACTCAGCCTGGGGGGCGGGGAGGGCGCAGTGTCCAGAGCTGGCCTCGCAGGCGGGTGGGGGTGGCAGGTCTTCCCTCCTCCTGCTGGCCTAGGGGGTGGCCTGCTCGACCGGGGGGCAGGAGTGTGACGTGATGTCACTGTGCTTGTAGGCGGCCTCGTCCAGGTCCAGCGCCTTCTGGTTGACCTCCAGTGTCATACAGCCGCGGAAGAAGGCCGTGACTGGCGCTGAGGTCACAGGCACATCTGGGCCAGTGGGGAAAGAGCAAACACCATCTTAGCAGGCGGGCCGGCCGGCTGTCTGGAGACCGGGCTGCCCACCCTCCTCATCCCCCACCACGGTGCTCCCGGGCATCCGAGGGCCGTCTCCGACCCCGGCCTTTCTCCTCCGGGACACGGACTCCTTTCTGCCCAGAAAACTTAGTCACATGCCCACAGGCGAGGGCTAAACACCTTCCCGGCCCCCAGGAAGAGCATGCAGATAGTCGAATCAGTTAAATCAACCTGATCTCCTTCTCGGCACAAATGAGTCACTCATGCTGCAGGGCTCCCAGCCTCCCAGCCCATCCTCTTCAAAGGTTTGTTTGTTGAAACTAAATGGAGCTTGTGTCTGCTGGCCAAGACAGGAACCCGGGCCCAAGCGGCAAGTGGAGACCTGCACTGTGCCGTGGGGGCCGGGGAGGGCCACGGGGGCTTACGTCAGCGGCTGCCCTGGACCGCTCTCTACCGTTTCGCCCTGATCACTCAGGGCCACGGGCAAGTGCACTGCACCTGGTCAGACACGGGACCCAGTCTGTCGGAGATGGCTGTAACGCTGCCCCTTCCTGGGCAGCACGGGGGCTGGAGGTGACTCTGTGCTCAGAAGCTGTGCATCAGGACCAGGGCGCCTGGACTCCAGCGAGGCCCCTGGCTGCTTGGCCTGCCCCACGGGCTCGGCCAAGCCTCTGTCTGATGCACGCTCAGGTGGGCGCTCTTGGAGGATGCAGGGACAGCAGGCTCGGGCCGAAGCTCACCCCGGTAAGCGTGGTCTCAGCCTCACCCCCCAAACTGCGAAGCTGGCACTGACAGACCCTAAGGCAGCAAGATGCCAGCCAAGAAACGCACCTGCTTTTTCTCTTCTGCTAAAATAAAAGTTCACCCAAGGGCGCCTGGGTGGCTCAGTCGGTTAAGCGACTGCCTTCGGCTCAGGTCATGATCCTGGAGCCCCGGGATCGAGTCCCGCATCGGGCTTCCTGCTCAGCAGGGAGTCTGCTTCTCCCTCTGACCCTCTTCCCTCTCGTGCTATCTCTCATTCTCTCTCTCTCTCAAATAAATAAATAAAATCTTTAAAAATAAAATAAAAGTTCACCCTACACAGAAACACCCAGGCCCAGTCTGGAGTGAGCACACTGGGGACAGTCGGAACCGTGGGTGCCCCCACCCCGAGGGTGCAGCCGTGGGAACCCTACCTGGCAGGCCGCCCACAAAGGTGAGCACAGAGCCCTGCAGGTGCCTCGCGAGCACGGCCAGGCGCTCCTGCAGCCCCGCGGCGCTCACTTCACTCTGGCCCTTGGTGCCGTCAACCTCCAGGGTGGCCTCATTCTTCCGCACGGAGACGGCCACTCGGTGCTCCTGGCCGTCACAGACCTTGATCTCCATCAGGGCCAGGGTGACACCCTCCACGGCCAGGATGACCAGCTGTGGGGAGACACACACCTGAGCACAAGGGTCTCCTGTCCTGTCTCCCTGCCCCCCGAGCCCGCTGTGGGGGCAGTGGTCTCCTGCGGCCAGGGCCCTGCATTCTGTGGTGCACCGGTGTGCGACTCAGCTTCCACGTGTGGAAGGTGGACAGAGGACAGACGGGGCAGCAACGCCCTCCCAGGCCAGGCATCGGGGCCACCGTACTCTCCAGCCATCTAAGCGCATGTGCCGCCTGCGTGTCCGTAATCCAGAACACAGGACACGGCCACTTCTTCCACATGAAAATGCCACATAAGCCACAACAGAGAGGCCAAAGGTGCGGGGCCGGAAAAGCAAACATCCCAGGAGATAGCTGGTCACGTGCACTGGGTGTTCATCCCATGCAGAACTCACCTCTGATAACGTGGGCCAGAAACACTCTGACAGCATAGAACGGACACACAGCCCAACAACAGGGGATGGACACACAGCAGGGTACAGACAGTCCGACAGCAGGGGACGGACACACAGACAGCAGGGGACAGACACACAGTCTGACAGCAGGGGACGGACACACAGCCTGACAGCAGGGGATGGACACACAGCTGGCCCAGCATCATTCACTCTCCACGCCCTGGGAGGGTCGGCAGCGCCCTGTGGGTGCCCGAGCTGTTTGTCTGCAGGTCCAGACAGTGTGTGGACTAGTGCTTGGTGGTGGGGGCTCTGCGGCGGGCCTGCTACCACTCAGCCTGGGGAGCCTAGCGCTGGACCGGTGCCGGGGGCAGGCTGGCCCGGTGTGCACGCACCCTCCCGCTCAGCCAGGTCCACTCACTTTGGACAGAGGCAAGCGAATAAAAGCTCCTTCCTCTGCCCCTTGGCTGTTCCCTGAGTAAACAGGGGGTCCCACACAATGGTGGTCAACTTGGTTGGGTGTGAAGGGCTGCCTGGATGCAGGCCTGCAGCACCCAGGGGCTCGGGCCAGGCAGGCACATCTGAGTGTGCAGGAGAAACCAGAAGTCTGCACTGGTCAATGAAGTGGTGTGACACAGAGGTGAGTGACCGACGCACGTTGTTCTAAACTGCTATGTCGGCTGACGGTCTGGCGGGAAGTTGCCCCACCGCATAACTGCTCCCAGGCCATGGCCCACATGGCTCTGCCCCCAGGCTGTTGGGCGACCCCGGGTCAGCAATGTCCTCAGCCCTGCAGCTGTTGGACCCATGAGGCCTGTGCGATGTGAGGACAGAGCCTCCCGAGGCAAAATCTGGGAACCCGCCCGGGAAGGGAGGCCCGGGGTAGCAGCGAGGGGTACCTGCTTCTTGAGCTTCTTGGTGGAGTGGTAGTCAACCAGGGCCACAGAGAGGACCACCACGTGGTCACCGCCCACCAGTGCCAGCAGCACCCCCGTGTCGGTGGCGGGGCGGATCCGAGCCACGACCTCTATCTGCCAGGTTGCTTCCGTGCTGACGTCCGCGGATGTCCGAGCTGCGATGAGGGCCGCACATCAGAAGGTGATCCAGGCGGGGCCAGCCGCGGTGGGTGGGGGTGGCAGCTGTCAGCCCCGCCTCTCCGTGGAGGCCACGGGACAACCTGTCCCCAGGGAGCCGACCGCTGGGGAGTACGTGGGCCTGACCCACCAGGTGCCCGTGGGCCATTGGCGCCCCTCCCTGGCACCCCACCTTCCTCTCCTGCAGGACACGCTGGAGCGCCCGGCCCTCAACCCCACAGCATCTCACCTGCGCCCTTCAGGTGGCTCGACAAAGTCAGACATGCTTGGAAGGCCTGAGAAGGCAAGCTGCACCGAGCACCCTTCTCAGACCCCACGGCTCCATGCCGCGAGCACAGCCTTGCCGCTACTTTACCCCT
Source organism: Callorhinus ursinus (assembly GCF_003265705.2). Lineage (NCBI taxonomy): Eukaryota > Metazoa > Chordata > Mammalia > Carnivora > Otariidae > Callorhinus > Callorhinus ursinus. Next base: position 4,384,761 of record NW_027397141.1, read on the forward strand.
CACTTGGGCGCCTGTGTCTACATATGTGATGTATGAGTGACAGGACGCACGAGTGTCCAAGTGAAAGACATGTAGGATATCCCTACGGATCTCGCACGGACAGTTCCAGAAAACATTTTGGTAGAAAGGTCTGGACTGTGGTTCTCTGGGGGCAAATACAACGCACATTTCCTCCGTACACTTGAATCGTCTGCTGAAGGCGACACGCGAAGACACCCTCTGCCCTACGGCTTGGGTGCTTCTGTCTCAGAGACCATTAATGTCCTGACGAAGGAGCCCGTTCAGGCGGGTGATGCCGGAGCAGGGGCTGTGTCCGCGGGAGCTCAGACACCCTTGCTGCAGGTGGGCTGGTGTCGAGGTGAACCATGGGAGCAGCCACCCCGAGCAGCAGCCCTGGACTGCAAGCACCCTGAACCATCTGTGGGTCTCCTGACCCTAAGTGGGGTCTGCTACGTCCATTCCCGATAATTGTCCACTGAACTGAATGCACGCAGAACTGGAAAAAGCAGCCAAAAAACCAAAAACAAACAAACAAACAAAAAAACAGGGATCTTCCCTGTGGCCAAGTGTTGCCTTTATTTCTGTCAGGGGAGAGGAGTGTTTTCTGGCACTGAGTTTTCCCGTGATGGGACCAGGCGCATGGTGTGGTCGGAAGTGCTTCCAACGCTGGGGCCTCGGCTGTGCTGGGGGGCCTCTTGGGGTGGGGAGAGTGGGGTCTCCCACCTCCAACTGCTGCTGGGTGCAGGCTCTGGGACATCCTAAGGTGGCTCTTCTGAGTTATAAAATGGTATCATTGGAGGTTTATTAAAAATGCACAGAGTTCTAAACACCCTCTGGCCTTTGCTGTCATGGAGCTGACTGACGAAGCCTGCAGGAGCGTGAGCGGACCGTGGTGTTCCGCATAAGGGGACACGCCCCTGCAGATTCTGCCCAGGCCTGTGTCCCAACACAGGAAGTGTGGATGATGCTCTGAGGAAAGGTCATGAAGTGCTTTACAGGTGAGATTTTATATTAAATATTATGATGATGTTCTAGATTTTCCTGTATAATCATGAAGACTAAAGGAATAATGCGTGTACTGGGTGGTTCTTTCCTTGGAAACACCTTTAATGGCACAGGAATGGTTCTGACCATTAAAGCAAAGATAGAAGGGAGTGGTGACCCCAGGTCTTGAGGGGATGGCCGCCTCACTAAGGAAGGAGGAGCAGGCCCCATGTCCTCTGAGCCGGGGGGCCCACAGGTGCTAGAGCAGACGTGGGGGGTGTGGCCCCTGTCCTCTTGGAGAGGGGGTGCGGGTTGTAACTTAACACAACCAGCTCGCCGGTTGGGAAGAGAGGGGCTGCGAACGCCACGTGGACAGAAGCAGGGCAGAGCCTGGGCTGGCCCTGGGGAGCAGCCGCTGCACCCCCCTGGGAGCCTATCTGCACCAGGGTGTTGGCCAGAGGTGGGGAACAGAAGTGCCTTAAGAGCCACCAGACAGACAGCCTCTGGACGTAGGCTGCGTGGCAGGGACCTGGGCCGTGAACCCGCCAGAGACCCCGCACGGCCGCGTGCCTGGACATTTCCCTGGGCCCCGTACACGGCTGTCCCACTCTCCAGGCGCAGTGACATTAAGGGCTCCAGTGTGTGAGTGCTCAAGAATAAGGGTTAATTTTAAAGCTAACTAAGGGAGGATTAGGGAAAATCCACCGAGCCGAGTCAGACAGTAGAACTGCTCAGCCGTCACCATGACCCGCGCTGTTGACGGGGTTCACGCCGGCATCCGAGAGCTCCCACAGCCTGGCGATTCGGAGTATCGATTCGTGCCATGTAAAGTGTGTGTTTAAGTGACTGCTCCTTGGTCAGCATGTTAGGGTTATGAATTTTTACTGTAAAGTGAATTTGGAAATGAAAGAGGCTTGTGTTTTGTGCTAAGAAAGGACGGGCCCTGCGTTCCAGAGGTGGGAGGGCCTCCAGCCAGCCCCCGGCCCCCTGCCGCCCCTCTCGCTACACTGACGGCCAGACGTCTGCTGGCATGGGCTCAGGGCAGGGGTCCTTGACCGCCTGCCCCACCTCCTCGGCTGCGCGTGGACATCACGGGAGCTTCAAGAAGGGCTGTTCCTGCAGGTTTGGCTTCTTTCCCCCGCGTGCCCCTCAACGCTGGTGGGGCCGGATCCAGCTCCACCAAGAGCCCCAGGGTCCTGGCAACACGGCAGGGCCGGCCACCGCCCCTGCTCCCCTGAATCTTCCCTTCAACCCCTGAGCCCCCTGGAGTCCTAGAGGCAGCCACCTGCCATCTCTGGATGCTCCCCCGTTTCCTCACAAGGCTCTGGTGACTGCAAGCAGAGCTTGGACAAACCTAAGCTCATCTTGTCTGAGGACGTTCTGCAAGCATCCCCTCAGACCCTTCCGTCCCACCTGCCTGCCCACCCCCAGCTGTCCCAGCACAAGCAGGGTGGACGTTTGCTCCCATCGGCCATTTCTTCCTCGCTGGCTCACTGGAAACCCTGACTGGGAGCAGCCACCCCGAGCAGCAGCCCCAGGCCATGGGGTCATCAGCTTATCCTGGACACCGCTGTCCGAGGAAGCTGTTTCCTGCTTTGTCTATTTGCCCCTCATACGGTGCAGAACACGACCATGGCTGTGCCCACGCCGAAGCTGAGACTTACTGTAATCCAGGCTGTAGAATGCAAACCCACTCCCGGGGTAGAAGGACCCTTTCTCCGTCACAGAGAAGCACTGCATCTTGGGGTTTGCTTTCACCGTCTCTTGGATGGTGGTGTCTTCACCATTTAGCCAGTTCCAGCTCCTCATACAGCCGTCCAGACGGGGGTTTATCTGGAAGGACAGAGAAATCCCAGTGGCTTCCCAGGACCACGTAGCCACATCACAGGCTCCCAGACACCATGGCGGGAGGCCATGTGGCTGGTGCCACCCTGGTCAGAGGGATGGGATGCGTGGCTCAGGCGTGTGGAAATCTACTGCAAAATGGACAAGTCCTACTTGTGGAGACATTTATTTCCGGAAAGGGCTCCTCACTGGACAGAATGAGTCCTTGCAGGATACCCAGCCCTCGCGTGGGTCCTCGTCCCAAGCAAGGTAAGGATGTTGTGCTCCCTGTACGGATGCCCACTTTTTCTGGCTGCATTGGATTTGCCCACTCACTCCCAAAGCAGAGCGCTGACTGCCCACTGGAAGGATGTGGACAAGGGTACACACGGTGCCTGGTACCTCCGGAAATGTGAGTCTGGGGGCTGAGCAGCTAATTCCAGTGCACCATGAACTTGCTACATGGTTTAGAGCAAATTGGGTCACCCCTGCCTGGGTCTGTAAAATGAGGAAGTATAAACAGCAACTGTAGGACCCCTGGAATGGGGTGTGACGCCCCAGGTTGTATACAGGACATCACCCTCCACCCCTGCAGGGAGGACCAGGCCAACACCTCCCACCAGAGGAACGTCAAAGTGACCGTGACCCGCTTCTCCCGTTTGTGTGGGAATCACCGTCACAGGGTGGAGGATTCTGGCCCTGGCCGTCCACATGCTGGGTGACGGAGGGATCCTGACGGGGGTGAGGGCTGAGGCCGGGCGGGGCTTTGAGGGACTAGTACTGACCTCCCCGTTAGTCTTTCTCCCCTGTGGAAATCCCGGCAGGGTGAACAACCCAAATGTTCTTGGGAATTGTCCAAAAAAGTTGACCGTTCCTTTTGGTAAAGAATAATTTCATTGTGTTTTATCTCCACTGCAAAACAGGCATTTTTGTTATCGCTTCAGATGAAAACTCAAGCGAGTCTCACAGGGAGACACGGTGCATCCGGGAAACCGCTGCCTGAGCATGGTGAGCGCGAAACACGGCAGCTCGCGGCCGGGCCAGTCCTCTGCGGGAGCCTGGGTTCCCACACCGCGGCTAAGGACAGTACTCACAGGCTGCACCAGGTCCTTCTCCTTGAAGGGAATGCCTCCCACGGTAAGGTTCAGATGGTACAACCCTCTGTCCAGCTGAAACAGATCCCCGGCCACCGCGATCTTCATGACAGCGTCCTTGTTCACCTTGACGACCAGATTCCGGTGCAGCTCCTCCACGGAGATCTGGAGAAGACCAGGGCCGTGAGGGGGGCGCACTTTGCAAAAGGGCCCCATCACCCCGGGGCAAGGAGCAACATCATTGCCTGCACTCTCACTGTCCTCTGTGCCAACACAACCTCCCTCCAGGCCCTGATGGGCCCCCCCAGCCCTGGCTTCTCCCTTCACGCCTCCTCTATGTGGAGCCACTGGGGGCCACTCCTCCGGGCCCCTCCCGGAGCTTCTCGAAGCCCCGCCACCATCTGCTTCCAGGGAGCGGGAATCCCGGCTGAAGCCACTGCCTCCCCTTTTGGTGCTTCACTTCCCCTGTGGGCAGCGGCGCCCCACTGAAGGCAGGACGGCACACTGCTGAATCCCAGCAGGTAATTGGGTGCCTGGCACAGACGGGATGCAATGTGGGCATGTGGACCCACTCCACAAGTTTGCATTCTTTCCTCCTTTCCATGCAGGAGAAGTAAAAACCCATCTCTCGACACTCTGTGTGTCCTTCTAGCCCTCCAGAGGTCCATCAGTTTCCTTTTTGGTTAACGTGGGAAACATGGAGGTGCGTGGGTCAGAGTGTGGTCAAGAGGGGGAGCAGGAGAGGGAGGACGGAGGGGCTGCTTCTGGGCTGACCCCGCCCTGGGCGGCCAGTGGGTGCCGTGGGTGGGGCAGCTGTACCAATTGCAGGCCCAGCTTCCTCACCTAGGCACTGCCTCCAGCCCCCCCCGGGGCCCCTCCCGCTGCCCGTGCAGAACGCCTGCCCCCCGACCCCGAGGGCGGCCGTGACCCTCCGGCTCTGCTGTGTTATCTGAGCTTTGCTGCCAGTGTCCCTCCCGCCGCTCTGGAAAGACCTGTGCTTCAGGAAAGAAGGCAGCAGGCCTGACCACAGGACGGAGATTAGCAAACGTCCACACTGTTTTTATTCAGAATTTCCCATTTTATCTGAACTTCCAAAGGGAAAAAGAATGCTTTTCTCTCTCAAGTGCTTACTTCTAAAAGCCCACTTCTAACCAGGGGCCTCTGAACTTCTGGAAGGTTCCTGTGTGTCACAGACTGCTGTGTTCTGGGCACTGGGGTGCCGGTCAGGGCAGTGGTCTCAGCAGGACCTGTCGGTCAGGCTCTGGGTGGGCAGGGCGTTCTCCAGAAGGATGCACCCGCGTGTGAGTGTGTCTGGGTTTCTGCAGGAATGGCACAGGCCCAGGAGCTGGGTCTGGGGATAGTGCAGAGGCACGGACACGGGAACCATGCCCAGACCTGAGCCCAGGGGCCCCAGCCTCAGCGCCATGGACATTCTGAACTGGACGGTCTTCTGCGGTGGGGCATCCTGTGTGCTCCAGGGTGACCAGCAGCCCCCACGGCTCTTGGCAGCTATGACGAACAGAACCGTTTTGGGACACAGCCCAGTGTCCCGGGGGAACGGGACACTCTCAGCGAGACTGCAGCTCCTGACCCATCAACTGTGAACTTCCCAGGAGCAGGGGGCCTGTGCGGTGTCCACTAACTGCCAGGTGTGCAAATGCTGGGACCCTCCCCCAGAAGCCCCCGACCCTGGCCGGCCTGGGGGGAGTGGTGGCCACACTCACCGTCTGCCACATGCCGTGGTTGATGACAGGCCCACTGCTGGTGACGCGGCCGACGCCGTGGTAGCGGAGCTGTAGTTCCAGCCGGCCGGCTCGTAGGCCCAGCACGATCCAGGCGCTGTCTTGATGGCCTCCGGCAAAGAAGAGGACGCCTTCGGGGTCAAAGGTCCTGAAGTCGAATTCGGCGACCAGCCTGAGTGCCAGCACAAGAAACAAACAGGTGACACACGGGCTGGCGGCTCGCGGCCTCCTGCCCCATGAGACCCAGACAGCCGGGGAAGAACAGCAGGTGTGCGGGCAGCCTGGGACGCTTTCCTGGATGCCAGAAGCAGCGCCCCCACAGTGGCGGGCTCCCATGCTGACCCGGAGGCCCAGAGCTGGAACCGTGCTGCCGTGCCTGGGCAGGGACTGGGCCGACCGCCAGGACCACTGGGGCACTGCCCAGGGAACGGCCCGGGGGTCTGCGGTCCCCGGGAGTGTCGGGCCGGCCGTTCCTCGGGCTCCCGTCCACTGTGCTTTGCTCTGCGCTGCGTGAGCCACTGCTCACCTGGTGGGCTGCAGCCTTTTGAAGCGCAGTCTGATCACGGGCGTCCCACTGAACATGCGGCCCAGGTACAAGGACTTTATGCTTTTGGCCACATCGAAAGGCACGCAGGGCAAAATATCCTATGGAATGGGAGCGAGGGGTGTCAGGCAGGCGCCCCCAGGACAGCCCCTCCCAGTCACAGGGGGTCTGTCAGGACGCAGCGGAGCCCCGTCTCTGCCGCTCTGCCAGCCAGGCTCTGACCGAAACCCAGAATCTGTTACAGCCCGGAGACCCGCAGGTGCGAGCCGAGTGGGGGTCCGGCCGGCGAGTCAGGAGACTGACTGCACACATGTCCCAGAGCCCAAGCACACGGACAGGGAGGGCAGTGTGTGCTCTGGGCGCAGGCCACTGGGTCACTTGTGGGTGGAGAGCTGCCCTCCAGATGTCATGCATGGGACAGACATCCCGTCCTGCACCGCCACCGGCCCCAGGGACACCAGGTCTTCTGGCGGCCCTGTTTTCCTGAGGACACTACCTCGCAGGTGTTCATGTCCGGGGACAGCTTGAGGCCTCCACGCCCGTCACAGTGGCAGGTGTAACCCCCCGGGGAGTTGATGCAAGCCTGCTCACAGCGCCCGTCCGCACACTCGTCCACATCTGCCACCACAAGGGAGACGGGCAAACTTCACCACATGCAGCGCCCACACCATCTCTCTGATCATGCCCATGGTGTGCTCACCATGAAAATGAGCTCCGGAGCATGTGACTCAAGAGGCACCCACCCCCAGGCCACACCCTGCGCTCCCCAAACTGCAGCCACGTGCAGAGCTGGTCAGTGGTTTCTTCCTCTGCTTTTTCTCCAGCTGAAGGAACAAGCTACCAGGTCAGTGCACAAACCACGTCTATGCAGTTCTTGGCTTGAGGGTCTGAAGGGTCTGGTGTTGTTGGCAGGTATCCCTGGGGCTGCTTGGCCCAAGGGACACCCTGCAGGGAACACAGAGGAGGGTGTGGAGGGTGTGCAGGCTGGGGCCACCCCACCTTCCCCTTGGAAGGGAAGGGCAGGAAGACTGGTAAGAAAACAAGCCCTCTCTGTGCTCCCCACTGGACACAGGGAGTGCTCATCAACTGTCCCCAAACATAGCAGGTTGACCTGAGGGTTGGCTAGAGGTTCATCTGTCACAGTGGCACAGGGGTCCCTTCTCCTCAAATCTTTACTGTGTCCATGGCAGTTTGGAGAAGGTGCCTTGTTGCATGAAGAGGCACCTGGGGATGCATATGTGGTATGGTATGCACACATGGGTGATGTGTGTGCACATGCGTAGGCATGCACACACATATACACAAGCTCGTATGTGTTCACAGGTGTGTGCGCATGCGTGTTACCCAGGCGTGTGACGTGTGCATGTGCTGTGTGTGCATGGATGCGTACACGAGCACACATGTGTTCACAGGTGTGAGTGTGTGCACACGCATGTGTTACCCACGCGTGTGACATGTGCGTGGATGTGCAAACGAGCACACACGTGTTCACAAGTGTATGCACATGCGTTACCCACGCGTGTGATGTGTGCATGGATGCACACGTGTTCACAGGTGTGCGCGCACATACATGTGTTACCCACACGTGTGATGTGTGCATGGATGAGCACACAAGGACGCACGTGTTCACAGGTGTGAGTGTGCACACGCCTGTGTTACCCATGCGTGTGACGTGTGCATGGATGCAATGTGTTCACAGGTGTGAGTGTGTGCACTCGCATGTGTTACCTACGTGTGTGATGTGTGGGTGGATGTGCACATGAACACACGTGTTCACAGGTGTGCGCGCGCACATGCGTTACCCACGTGTGTGATGTGTGTGTGGATGCACACGTGTTCACAGGTGTGAGTGTGTGCACATGCACGTGTCACCCGCGCATGTGATGTGTGCGTGGATGCACACGTGTTCACAGGTGTGAGTGTGCGCACATCCATGTGTTACCCGCGCATGTGACGTGTGTGTGGATGCACACGTGTTCACAGGTGTGAGTGTGTGCACATGCATGTATGTGGAGGGGTACCTTGGCAGATCTTCTCCTGGGAGCTGAAAGCGTAACCCGCGTCACAGAGGCAGGAATAGGAGCCTGGCAGGTTCCTGCAGCGTGCCTCCCCACAGGCACCTCCATTTGCACACTCATCCACATCTGCAAGACAAAGCAGAGCACTTGACCAGGGCTGTTTCCGCTAGTGGCCAGTCCACGGCTGGTCAGGGAGGTGCTGCAGCGTGAGCCACTGCCTTGGGTGGCGCTCAGCTCAGCTCCTGGGCTGCCTAGGCCCTCCTCCCTTCGTTCCATCCATTGGACTCTGCAGCCCCAGGCTCAGGCGTGGGGGGCGGGGGCGTTTCCGACCGGGATCCCTGGTGACAAGGTTGAACTCAGACCAGTGGATACCGTGCTTGTGCAGGGGTGAGTGCTCGGGCACAGGAAGGTGAAGGAGGAATCCCCGGGGTCTCCTGAATGGAGGTGCCCCCTGGTCCCTGGAGCCCCATGCCAATTGGTCCGTTGGCACACCAGGCCTCTCGGATGGAAATCAAACACCACAGTAATGATCAATTATCAAGGCTCTTCCTGAGGCTCCATCCATTCTGCCACCTTGGCAAACAACAAGTCCAAAATCTCTGCAGTTAAAAACCCATTTCCACCAGGGACAGAAAGGGGTGTCTAGAAAGTGCAATTATGACTTCAAACAACACGGATTGCTCAGATGGTGAATAACCCGTGTCACGGAGCCTCACAACGATCCCTAACTCCTTACAAGGGCAGCTTACCAACAAACACAGGCTCTGAAACATGAAAACCCTAGCATGTCGCTCACCGACCATGGGAAAAAGCAGCAAAAGGTGCCCTCCCGAGGCAGTGTGAACGCCGCTGGGTTTACTCTGTCCATCTGCCTCTGAGCCTCTGTCTCAGCCAGACCTGGGGAAGCCAGCCCCATGTCCAGGAGCTCAGAAGCCTCCTCCCGTCAGCAGGTGGGGTGCTGGCTCCTGACAGGCACTGGCCACACCTGGGGGGACACCAACCTCGGGCAGGCACCGCGCTCACACTTGGGCTGCAGGACATGGGCCGCCGCCCCGCACAAAGGATGCCTGATTAGCATGAAGCTCTCCGAACCCAGCCCGTGAGACGCTGCCGTGACAGCAGGTCTCCCTCAGCCTCAGCTGCTGCACAGAAGCCCACCAAAGCCCCTGCAGCGCTTGTGGTGGTGGGAGGGCCCGAGAGCCCACGTCTCCCCAAATCCCAGGGCGCAGCAGGATGGCTGGTGGCAGCACCAGGGAGGGCCTCCTGTCCTTGTCTTGTTCCAGCACATCAGGGCGTCCCAGGCCATCCCCTCCCCATAGGAAACGGCGCACGAAGCTCTGGACCCCACGCGCCCACTTGGCCCCATGCCACCCTGGCTTCTTCTCCCACACTGGCCATCAGCCACGGCCACAGAGCCACGGTGGGTGGGGCTGGGGGCCCATAGGGCCAAGCTCTGTCCGAGGGCCCCGTGACCCCAGCCTCTTGGGCCCTGCACCCTGCCAGCACTTGGCCCGTTAAAGTCGCTGCTGTCCAACCATTCGTCACAGAGCACGGTGACCGGGAGAGCTGATGCAGCACACAGGGCGTGGCCTTGGCACTGGGCATGGGCACAGAGAGCCTAGACCCAGTCTTACTATGTGGCCCCGTGGCCCCAAACAGGCCCTGCCCCACTCACCGGGGGCCTCATCGGCTCTCCCCCAGGAGAGGCCCCACCCAGCCCACCTCCCTGCCCCGCAGCTCAGAGATCCCTTCCTGCAGCCAAGGAGAGACAATGGAGAGGCCCGAGCCCCTGGTCTCAGGATGCTGGGGGGCTGTAGAAGTGGGGTGCAGCAACCCCACCCCCTCCTTCCCAGCATCTCAGGGTCTGATTGAGGAGGACTCCTCCTTCCCCACAGCCTCCTCCCTTGGCTGGGTCTGGGGTCCAGTGTCCCCAGAGAAATAGGTGATGCTCAAGAGGGAGGGTGTATGTGAGCTGGTATCGCAGGCATGCCCTGAAACCTGGCAGCGGAGGTGGGCACCTGCCATCACACTCATCATGAATCAGTCATGCTACGGAGAGCCGCCGCTGAACCCGCGGGTGCCGGACCCCGCCACCCTGTCCTGCACGTGGTGCTGAGGGGAAGGTCGCTGGGATGCAGGGGACCCCTCAGGCTCTCTCACACCACAGACTTGGTGAGTGGGTGGGAAGTGGACTTCTGTCTCTCAGGGGCTTCCGAGGAGGCTAGAGCAGGACTTCCTGCGTGGCACTCGGCACCACCAGCCACAGGGCGAATGTGTTCAGTACTTGTGCCCAACGTGGGGATGTCCTCGGCCACGGTCAAAAACGTCCCTTTCTTCTGGCCTCAGGGCCGGCCGGCAGCCCTGGGAAGGGGGTTGTCCGACTCAGAGGTTCACCTGTGGCGCCGGCCACCGCGCAAGCCTTCTCCTGAGGCTGCTTCTCCCTCGGCACCTCTGTCCCACCCCCAGGTAGGCGGGCAGCACTAAAGAAAGGTCCAGGTTCTCAGGGACACGCCAGCAGTGGATGTCAGCAGGTCTGTGTCATAGGACGGGCGGGGGGCGGTGAGGGCGAGAGCCCCCGGTTAAGTGGGCTGCCCCTCTTTTGCAGACTTTCTGGGGTGGTCAGGGCGTGGGGTGACGGGGCCCCGAGACTGAAGGAGGGCTGAGTTGCTTCTGCTGTGCTCAGTGGACAGTGGGCAACTGCCACAGGGAAGTGGGTGTCAGGGCCTTGGGGAAGCCAGCCGGGCGGACGTGGACAGGCGCGCCGCCCAGGTCAGAGGAAGGTTCCGCTTGCACCCCTGCCCCTGTCTGGGCTCCGTCCGGGGCTCCGTCCTGGGCTCCGGTCACATGGACGCCTGCAGCTGCTTCCACTTCCTGGGGCAGCGGGGGAGGTGTCCTCAGCTGGGCTGGCCGGTCCTCAGACCCCGGTGAGTCATCCTGTGCCGGGTGCTGGGGCAGCTCCCTGTGGCCGCTGACATGCCCGGACATGTGCTCTGCAGGCTGCCCTCCACCCCCCCAGAGCCTCTCTCAGAGGAGCACATGGGGCTGCCAACTTCAACAATCTGGCCATCGGGCTGACTCTGGCAACTTGGCAACTGCACAAACAACAGGAGGAGGAGCAGGGGTGGGGCACAGGGAGGCAGGGAGGGGCGTGCCACCCGGGCATTACCTCTGCAGGTCCTGCCGTCAGGGGAGAGCACGTAGCCACTGTAGCAGGCGCAGTGGAAGCTGCCCGGCTTGTTGAAGCATATTTGGTTGCAGCCCCCGTTCTGCTGGCTGCACTCATTCACATCTGGGCACAGGACACAGAGAGACTGGGAAGTGCCCAGAGCCGACACACGACCCCCAGGGGGCACGCGTCTGCGCCATGGGCGGGAGGGCAGAGGGAGACCCCGCTGCGCTGTGGGCGGTGACGGTCCTCGGGGCCAGCCCCGTGGCCGCAGTGTGCACGGGTGGAGGGTGGGGGCTGAAGAGGGTGGATCTGGCCAGACTCAGCCTGCCGAGCCCCATAGGTGCAGCCCCCCTGCCCCCCAGGCTGGCTCGGCACCGCCGTGAAGGGGCTGCCCGAGGTAACCCGGTCCTGAGCACTCCCCCCCCCACTGTAGACAGGGAGGCTGGCCGTGAAACTCTCTCGTCCCCAGACACCAAGCCCCCGGGGGCAGCCCAATGGTGGCTCCTTCCTTCATTCCAGGCCGCCACCAGCAAGTCAACGCTTCTCAAACTGGACAGCACCCAGCACTTGGGGGCAGAAGCAGGGCCTTCCTACACTGTCTGAATATTCCTGCTCTTGGGGGGCTGGAGGGGCCCCAGGGACATCCCTGCCCCTGCTCTCCCTCTGCCCCTGAGTGGCCAGGTCCCCAGACAGCCTGGGGTTCCTGCCTTAGCTGGAACAAGCCCCCTGTGTCCCCAGGGGCGGGGCAGGCTGGAAACAGAGGGACGGGCCACGGCCCCTCCCCGAAGAGCCCTGCCACCTGGTCCCGTGGCTGCAGGGCCCCCTTACCTCTGTCACAGAGCCGCCCACCCCAGCCGGCCCTGCACTGGCAGTAGAAGTTGCCCATGAGGTCCTGGCACACTTGGGTCCCCTCCTTGTCGCAGGGGTTCGGGGAACACTGGTCAGGCAGGTCTGCGTCAAAAGAAAGGAGAAAAGGTTCAGCTGGGAGGGAGCAGCTCAGGGGCGGGCACGAGGCAGGCGCAGGCTGGTGGCACAGACCCCACCTCCGGGCAGGAGGGCGGTCCTGGAACAGGATGGCCAGACCCTCGTCCGGGTCCAGGAAATCCAAGTCAGCTCAGAGGGAGTGGCCACCTGCCCATCGGGCCAGGGGCAGTGGAGGAGAGGGCTGGGCCTGGCCCGACTCCACACGCTCTGACCTCGCAGGGAACAAGCCCACTGACCCCTGGCTGACCCAAGGGGTCGCATGAGGAACACGCCCCCACCTTCCCAGGCCAGGCACCCTGTCCACTCAAACCCTACCATCGACCTTCGCCAACACCCTCCCCTGCCAGGGCGTGGCTGCTGCAGGAGCACCCCCCACACCCGTCACTGGATGGGGGGCTGCCCTGGCCCTTCCAGAGAGGGGCACCAGCTAGTTTGCTCCTGACCCTCTTGCTTGGGTGGCGGTCCAGAGCATTAATCACTGAACAATTTCCACCTGCTTTAGGGGCTATGGTTGAGACTGTCACATGGAGCGCCTTCCAGGGGCTCGGTGTGGGAAGAGCTTTGCATAGGCCGCTGAGGCTCCAGCTCCCAGGGACCATCCCCGACCTCAGAGGCTGAGGCAGAGCCCCACCCATGGGCAGTCGCATGCTCCAGGGTGCTGGTGGCGGACGGCAGAGCTCCAAGAATCCTCTGCCAGGCTATGGCTGCGCTGGGTGGGCTGGCAGGGAGGGACGCCTCTGTCCCGGAGCTGCTCAGCCTGAAGCCGCGGAGGCAGAGACTCCCAGGCCGGCCGGGCAGGCAGGTCGTAGGGAGAGGGCTAGCCCCGAGTCTCCGCAGCTCACCACCCCCTCCAAGGTCTCCGGGACTCTCACCGAGGGAGCTGATGCCTGATGTCTGTCCGCCTGCACTGTCCTCGGGCACAGACCGGCCTCCGCCACGCCCACCGTGCCCTTCACACAGCAGGCCCACGAGATTCCCGGCTCCAGATCGGCCTCTGCTCGTGTCCTTCCCAGCCCCCGTGTGGGTCTGCTCATGCCTCTGTTGCTCGACAAGCTGTGGCCGCCCTTCCTGTCACGCCCGTGTGGACAGTAAGTAGCTCCCGGTGGCTCCCATTTCTGTCCAGCGTGGACACGTGCTTCGTCCAGCCCCCGGACAGCACGGGGTCCGTGGCTAAGGTCCAAACCGAGGGCCACCGAAGGGGAAGGTGACACCCGAGCGCCTACGGCCACCTCGAGATCCCTTCAGCTGCAGTGACCATCGTGGCAAATCCTGCTACTCTGGGTCGTTGCCACTGGAGGGGGCCACGAGGACATTTCCCCGGCAGCCCTGAGGACTGTGGCCTCCCGACTGGCTGATACCCGTCCCCAGGCCTGGGCAAGGGGCCGGCCAGGCCGTGGAGGGCAGGTGACACCAGGACTGGCCCAGACCAGCCGCGGGACATTCTCACCCCGCGTCCGCCTCTCCAGGGCCGCGTGTCCTACAGGACCCCCGTCGTGTACAAATACTTCCGTCATATTTACAGTGACTGGCCCATCGCAAACCATGCGGTGGGTGGGCCGTGGTAGAGAGGATTGTCTGGCTCCGTGACGGCGTTCCAGCTTTTCTCTCTGCCCGAACCAACAGGGCCACTGAGAGCCCAGAGCTCAGGCCTATGTCCCTCCTGCTGGGAGGCTGGCCGGGGGGGCACTCACCACCAGTTTATCTCTTCTTTCTTAAAATGACTGACATTTCCAACCTAACGCCAGGACTGGGCTCTGAATTCCTGCCACAGGGCTTGGTCCCCTGGTCCGCGGCAGCGAATTCCCAGCAGGGCCACGTCTGGGCCTCACTGGCCCTGCAAAATCCCCAGACCCCCCAGGTCTCCTGTCTGCCCTTGGCGGCGTGACTCGACACCCTGCCGAGCTCCACCCTTTCGTCCCACGCAGGTCTGTGACCTGTCATGGAGGGTCCCACTTCTCGGGGAATCTGCATAATGGCCTGCATCCAAACAACTGGGACCACGTCTGTCAACCGGTCCCTCCTGTGGCAAGTGTTGGCCAAACACAGCCTCCCCAAGGGCTCTGTGACACTTGCACAGTTGTTTTTGGCAGGGCGAGGGAAATGCCTTCTACCCTCACGCAAGTAGGAATTGGGTGCAGGAATGAGGAAACGGGGTCTGGGAACAGCGCGTCCCACAGCTGCCGGGGGCCTGGCAGGTCAGCCCTGCGGTCCCCATGCCGCTGGACTGGCTGCACCGCAGGTTACTCTCTGGAGCGCAGAAGGGCCAGGGAGGGTGAGGTCACGCCCAGCACCGAAGGGCTCTGAGGGCAGGAGGGGTCGTGTGCCGGGTCCTGGCCAGCTTGCTCACAGCAGAAGCCTAGAGGGGCCCCCGAGGGAGGGAGGGCAGGCAGATGGTATGTGTCTCCACTTGATATATTTGGTTGAAGTGTTAGTTATTTCACAAGTGCGTAACCGTGCATTTGGCATGAGGGCTGGTTAACTTTGGAATTTGCCTAGAATGCCTAAACCCCCTCTAATGAAACCTCAGGGTCCCCGCATTCAGGGGCGGAGACCAACTTCTGCGGGGCGGCCTGGGGGTCTGGCTCTGGGGGTGGGGGGCGGGCAGGGCGTGCCTCCTTCCTGAGCGGCACGCCTCGGGGCCTTGTCCCCAGTAAGGATGGCGCTGCATTTGTGGGATGCCTCAGGCTTCGTTGGATTGATGGGCACCCGTGGAGGACGGCACACCTGGCCCAGGGGCAGGATGGAGAGGCCAGGCGTGGGAGGCAGCGTCCTGATCGGCTGGGAACTCACGCAGCATGGCGATGGCACGAGATCTGTCCTCCTAATGGCAGCTCAGGAACACCCTTTCCTCCCACACCCTGGCTACCCACCACCGGGGCACAAGCCTCAAGCCCATTCAGAGCAAATCGTTGCTGTTCGAACAATTCGAGTCCCTCTAACACCACAAGATCTCTCACGTGGGCACGACATGGCCCAGGATTGTTGCAGCCTCCCTTTGAGCAAGACCCCGATGATTTTAGGTCCTCACGCAGTCAGGAGGCGTGAAGCACCAGGTAACTGTTTATAATCTCTAGAAAAGCACAGTCTAAAACCCAGGAACTAAAACTATCTAATCAATTTGGATACATAATTTAAAAGGAAGAAACTGGTTTAGCAAATTGACAACAATAAAAAAAGATTGCTAAAAACAAAAAGCCGAAATGACACAAAGCTAAAACTGCAACAACCCCACCCCCTAACGTCTGCCTAAAGCCCCACTGAGGTTACTTCGGCCCTTGGAGAGGCCGAGGTCACAAGTGGACCCCAGGGAGGCCAAGGTCACGGGTTGACCCCAGGGAGGCCAAGGTCACGGGTTGACCCCGGGGAGGCCGAGGTCATGGGTTGACCCCACGGAGGCCGAGGTCACGGGTGGAACCCTGGGAGGCTGAGGGAGGGGGCTTGCTCCAGGTTGCCCATGAGGCATGGGCATGGGTTCTGGCCACCCTGAGTTAACAGGCACTTCTACCCAAAATCACAGAGGCCAGTCTGCTCTGCACCTGCTATGTGAGTCTGCCCTGGGGTCAGAGGGGAATGGGAGCTGAACGGCAGCACCACCTTCCCCTCCCCTTCCTGAGTTAAATCAATAATTTCCTCTGCTCATCTGGGCCGGGGCTTGGACCTGGCAAATCAGACAAGGCCTGCGGCCAGCACGTGGACAGGTGGGTATCCAGACACAGTGGCATCACCCACCCATGCAGGCCAGGCCCCGTGAGCAGCTCTGGGTCCTCCCCTGCCTTCTTGGCTATCCCGGAGGGGGCAGGCCCCACGTGGAACACAGCAAGAGCCCTGCTCTGCAGCAGGGGTGGTGCGCTCAGAGCCCGGCTGCCCCACACCTGTGGAGAATGTACTGACACGTGGGCTTGGGGCGACCCGGCAGCTCCCCTTGTGAGGCACTCGGACCTGAGTGAGGCCCAGAGTCCACTCCGGCTCAGTGGGTGCAGCGTTCCATGCCTGGCTCAAATGTGACAGAACCAGGGCGCCTGGGTGGCTCAGATGGTTAAGCGTCTGCCTTCGGCTCAGGTCATGATCCCAGAGTCCTGGGATCGAGTCCCGCATCGGGCTCCCTGCTCCTTGGGAGCCTGCTTCTCCCTCTGCCTCTCTCTCGCTCTCTCTCTCTCTGTGTCTCTCATGAATAAATAAATAAAATATTTAAAAAAAAAAATGTGACAGAACCACAGGCAAAAAGTCACTTTTACTGTGTGATCATTAAAAGTGACATCACTAGTAAGAACGATGCATGGTGAGCTGAGGAAAAATTGTGCTACCTTTAGGACAAATGGCGAATCAAGAGCTCCTACAAATTGAGAAAAACAGGCAAATCACTTGCAGGAAAAGAACACAAGGTTCTGAACCACGTAACGCTCAGCTTCACTCATTAGTGAGAAAAACATAAACAGAAAGACCAGCCATCATTCTTCACCGTTGATATTGAAAGAGACCAAAAAGTAAAAACACATCAGCTTAGCAAAGACCCGGGGACGGGGCTGATCACCCCACTGGATCTGCGTCCAAGTGAATGATGCCCGTAGCCTGGGGGCCGCAATCATACTGCTGGGAGCCCTTCCTGCAGATACACTCTGATCTGCGTGAGATTTGTTTGCAATAATAAAACACTGGAAGTAGCCTGAAGTCCAGCAACGCATGTTGGTTACCCATGCCGGTGCACCACGGATGCACGGGCTCTGGGTGCGCCGAGCTGGAAGACATCCTGCCCAGAGCGCAGGTACAGTCAGTATTTGTGCAAAACCAAGACACTGTGCATATAAGTAGGTCTAAGAATATTCTGGGAGCCCAACTGCTTGAGTAGGAGGTACACCTGTGAAAGGGTTAGATGTCATACTGCATGTGCTTTTTGCCTATTTAAAAAAACCAAACCTTACTTGCTTAAGAGAGAAAGTTCAGTGGAAAAGGAGCAGAGCTCAGGCCGGTGCTACACCTCCTTAGGATGATGGAAATATTCAAGACCCTTGAAAACCACAGCAGAGCCTTAAGTTACCCAAACCCACAGGACTTGGAGGAAGACAGGAAGGAGACAAACTTACTTTGAACGCATGTAACAAAATCTGGGCTCTTTGTGTACGGAGATCCATATTTACTAATGCAGTCTGCAAGAGAGAGAAGGAAAACACGTCATTCCTGTCACAGGAGACAGGAGGACCTTAGAACTGGTACGTCATCTCTGAGACACCTCTGGAAAAGGAGATTATTCATGTTTACTGGGTGCTGAAGCAACAACACAGTTCAGCTTTAGTTATGACAGATCATTTTAACACTGGCAGGCAAGAAAATGCCTTCACCAAAAAGGCAGAACTCTGTGTCCGAAGGTCTGTCTGCAGCCTCTCCCGGGGATTCCTTCTGCTATGGCACCGAAGGGTCACTGATAACATTCGGGGAGTTTTCTGACCGCGATCAGAGAGTTAAACTTCAATTTCAAGTGGACCCCCATTTGGAAACACTGCCCTTAATCTGAAAGTCATTCTGCTTTGCGGAGCGTTCCACACCCGCACCATCCATCTGATGAACCAGGTGTGCACATTGGAGCAGAGGAAGGTGCCTGGAAACTTGAACTTGTGCACAACAGTGTCGAGCCACGTCTCATCCTTCAGTAGGGTCCCTGGTACTATACCAAGTCCAGGAGGACGAGGGCCCGGGCAACCTGGAGGGGGCTCCTGGGATAGCTGGTCACCCTTTGCCTCTGGAAGCAAACCCCCAGTAACCAGGGGCCAGGCCTGTGGAGGCCGACAGGGAGCCTGGGAGCGGGCAGGTTTCTGGCTTTTCAGGGCCAATTATGGGTCCACTTTGCTTGTTGCCAGATACAGACCCAGAGAAGGAACCTCCAAGAGGATATAAGGCCAATGGAAAATTTACCAAAATGCACTTTACAAAATTAAAAAGGAAGACACTGGAATAGATTTATCATTATAAGTAATATGCATCCAAAAATTTCTTAAAATGGTATTAATTAAAGGAGCAGTTCTTAGAGAAATCAGGGGCTCTTTCTCATTGTCCAGGTTAGACTGGGCTGTCATTTGTCCTTTTACTTTCTCTCCCAAGTGCACAGGGGAGCTCTCCAGAGGCCACCTGCACAGTGACATCCCTGCTCGGTGGCCAGGGGTGTCTCCTCATACATTCCCTCTTGTTCAAATTAAACAAAAACAGTTTTTATTGTCCTCAGTTCTGATTAATAATACAGCAAATATCAACATATGTAGCCCCCATGAACAAAAGTTCTTTGGGGTCTTCAGTAATTTTGGAAGTGCAGAGACCCTGAGACCAAAATGTCTGAGACCCACTAAACCAATCACATTCCCAAACAATAAGTTAAGCCCGGAGTCAGAGCCGAGAAGCTGTTTGCAAATAATGGCACTGGATGGAAGTTAACATGGATCCTGTGGCGTGAAAGATACAAACCGGTGTTTTGACCGGCATGCTCTGCGTAGTCCCAAACCCACTGTGGGATTACAGCCTCCCCTCCGGGAGTAACTGGGTCATAAGCTGGCCCAGCTGTCTCTGACACGTGACACATATACCCCTCTGGTCTCTTATGACAACTTCGGAAGCAGGGATGTACACTTACCTAAGTATCTTGGATAAAAATAGTCCTGCGGAAAAAGAAGAAGAAGGGGCAAGAGTTTACTGACACAGTACGAGGCTCCCCAAATAGCCCCCGGCGCAGCTGGGCAGTGGGAGCTCGCCCTCCTCCCCAGCGGGCAGAAACAGATGCCCGGGGAGACAGGTGTCTGAGGAAGGCGGGGGTTCCCCACAGCTGGCCCAGTAACAACCACGGAGAACCACCCAGAAGGCCACCTCCTGCCATGAGAACCATGGCAGGAGGAGAGGAAGTGGGAGGGCAGAGCCCAGGCTGCTGACATGGGCTCTGCAGAGTGATGTCTGCAAAACTGCCGATGTGATTAGACCTTCTGGAAGCAGCAACAGTGATGTCATTTAAGGGACCCAGGTGGTCCACGTAAAGTGTCTCATGGGATGAGGACAGCCATGGACTTAACCCTGTAGACCCTCGGACGTCAGGCTCCTCCCAGAGCTGTGCAGACCTCGGTGGGACCGTGAGCACATGAGCACTGATTTGCACCCACTGTATTGGTAAAAGAAATTGGTGCTGGATGAGGTATGGAGGGTGTAAGCTGGGGTCCTTCTGTCCATGAACGCAAATTAAGAGGTCTGTGCTGTCCATGTTGGCCGTCCAATACTAGGACCACTAGTGTTGGCCAGCAGGAGGGAGCAGCTGGGACTGTCCCCAGGGTCCGTGGCCCCAGCCACAGACGCCAGGCCACGGGCTGGTTAAAGCAGCCCCCACCCGTCCACTCTCATCTCCCACTTAGGGTCCATCACAGAGTGGCTTGGCCGTAGATGTGCCCCCTGATGGAACCAAGTGATCCAGAAGCGGCTCCCGCCAGCTGCTGGGTGTCGGCTGCACATGGGGATGAATCTGTGAGTGTATGTTGTTCCATCCGACCCACGCCACCATGGCAAGGTCGGTTAAACGAGCCCGTTATCAGATGGGGAGATGGACACGCACAACACACTGTGGTGTGTGACCGAGGTCAGGAAGCCAGGATGAGCTCGGAACAGCACACGGTCACCCGAAACCACACCGACAAGGGTTGGCTTTGCCTTTGCAGTGACAGGCAGAGGGGATCCCAGGGCTGCCCACAGGCTGGCCGCCCCCCCCCTGCTGGTTACCACAGCATGGGCAGAGGTGCCAGGGACACTTTACAAAAACGCCCTCAGATGTGTTTTCAGAAAGTAATGTTCTGGTAAAGATGTGGAAAAGACTCATAACTCCTTTAAATGAAAAATACTGGTCAGAGCAAGTTTGTTATTTCAGCTCGTGTGACGGTTGTGAAGGTGCTATTCAGGCAGATGTGACAGAGGCCAGGGCTGGCCAGGGCGGGGGCACCCCTCCACACCAGCATTTGGAGACCCTCCTTCTTTGTGTTGCTTTTAGTCACGGACGGGTAACTCCCAGACAGGGAAGGCCGGCGAGGAGGGGCGCCCTGACAAAGCTCCCGGAGCCGAGGGCAGGCAGGCAGTGGTATCTTCTGGGTTTAGAGGGACAACAGAGGCCCCAGACTTTGTCACAAAGGGAACGGCTCTGACTCTGAAGGAAAGATTTAGGATGGATGCATGATGTGTCCACTCAGAAAACCAAGAATCAGACTGGAAACAATGAGGAACGGTGGGCAGAGTACCCAGTTGTTGTAAGTGGTGGCATTTTATGACAGCTTCCCAGAAAGCTCTATTATATTTTTCAAAACCATGACTGTTACTAGCTATTTGTTATATGTTTTAATAATGAGTTCTATTGTTGTGGAAAAGCATCACTGATAGAAAAACCACATGCACCTCCCTTCAGTTAGCCACACCTACGGGAATGTGGGTTCTGAAACCACAGGGCCATAACCTGGTGACAATTTATCCTAATTTGTGTGCTAGATTTATTTGGGGTGGGGAGGATGCTAATTTGGCTGCTAATCTAGGGCAGAGATGATTAACCCTGAATAACTACAAACTGAGATACATACACCTAAAACCACTATGCTTTCTCCCAAGAGAAAGAGACATTTCCAACTGTCCTTCAAAGTCCTGACCAGAGAGGAGGACCTATGGAAATCTCCATGAGTGGAGGGCACCAAACACAGGAGCTGGTCCCCACCCGCACCACAAATTGGCCACACATAAACGTGGCCTGAGTTTTAGGAGCTGGGTTGACTCTCATGAGCATTAACCCATGGGGATCAGACAACGAGATTCAAAACCAGAGATCAGTGACCTACAAACTTACCCTCTTTCTTTTTGATCACATAAGGAGCAAGGCCTGGCAGGGGGCTGCATGACGACCGGGGTGGGGTCAGGAGTAGGGAATAGCCAGGACCACCGGGTGGAAATGGGACCATTTGTCACCTGGCAATCATTTTTCTCAGGGGTTTGCTTCTGCTTTACTTAAATAGCTAAAGATAGAAGGGAGTGAGCTAAACTGCAGGCTGCTGAACTATGAGCAGAAGCTCCCAGAGGGGAAGGACAACATCTATCTGCCCAGTACCTGGCCTGGTGCTGACCGTTCCCCTGAATGCCCTCAGGAGCCATTGCCAAACAGGTGAATGAATGATAAATGAATGGAAGAATGAGTGAATGGGTGGATGGATGGGTGGGTGGATGGATGGATGGATGGAAGCGTGGGTGGTTGGGTGGGTGGATGGATGGATGGATGGATGGATGGAAGAGTGGGTGGTTGGGTGGGTGGGTGGATGGATGGGTAGGTGGATGGATGGATGGATGGATGGATGGGTGGGTGGATGGATGGAGGGATGGAAGAGTGGGTGGTTGGGTGGGTGGATGGATGCAAGTGTGGATGGATGGGTGGGTGGGTAGATGGAAGAGTGGACGGATGAATGAATGAAGAGGCAAACAGAGTCCTACAATTTTCACTGACTTGGACAAAGTATTGGATTCTTAATTTTACTTATAACATAGATAAGCACATTGAGAGAAAAATCTAAATCAATGCTCTTAGCTTGTCTATTTCAAAACTTGGAAGTATCAGTACTATGGTTCCTTAAGCTTCCAAACTGCCAGTGCATTTTCTTTGAAGCTATAATACAAATTTTTAATTACCAGCGCTATACTATAAAGCAAAATGAAGAACATCTTATTTAAATAAAACAAGGATAATATTTCACTGGGGAATATATCCAACACATTTTTTTCTCTATATATCTATATCCAATGGTGGTATTTTATAGGCTAATTTCAAAACAAATGCATATTTTAAAAAAATAAATGAAAGGCATGTTTTGCTCAGGAATACTATTATAGGTTGTTTTTACAGCAAATACTAGTTTGCCAAACTTCAATGGCAAAACACTAAGCTGTGAGTTTGGTACTGTCCACCTAGTTGTTTCTTGCTGCCCTGGAGAATCTGACGGTGAGTATTGTCGAGAAACCTTGTTGCCACCATTTCTCTTCTTATAGGTGACTCCACTGTGATAGAACATTCATATCCTTAAGACGCAAGGCCTAGCAAAAAGCCTCCCACAAATCCACTGGATATCACAATGTTCTGTTTGATAAATTCTGTTGCTTCTTCAATTATATGGTTGATTTCAGGTGCTGCCTTATTTGCTCATTTCTTAATCTGTCTTTTGGCTTTGTTTACATCTTTTTCAACTCTCTTCCAGTCAATCTGCACATAGCCACTGTGCCTGGCAATCTGAAGAAGAAGAAAGCCAACACCTACTGCAGTTGCTGCAAGCTTTCCAACTTTCTGGAACAAAAATCCCGCACACCAGCCAGTCACTCCCCGCCCATTACAATCTGGGTGGCTACCGAGTATTTTTCAACCATAGGTCCGGAACTGTGGCCAAACACTCGATTCCACCAATGGTGTTTTCTTGCATACTCAGTTAAATCCAACACTTCGTAAGACTCATCATCGCTTTCATACTCTTGGGGACGGGGGTTCCGGGTTGCCATGATACCGCCGGTGGCCAGCTCTGAAGGTGGTCCTGCCAGTACATTTTTTAAGCTTAGATCCTTAGATTAACTGCCATTTGCCCAGCTTTCCTTCTGCCGTTCATACCAAGGGCCCACCCTCCCGGGGGCGATGAGCCAGGTGCATGTGAGACTCAACTGAGTTGTCACCACTACTGGCAAGGATCGTCCATGAGCGAAGCAGCCCTGTGTGGAGCTCACACCCCATCTATGGGAGAGTGCCTGGTTCCAGGAAGCTCAGCACGCTGTCTTGGCCGAGAGCCCACCTGCTAGAGCTCATCCCCGTGTAAACAGAGTTGAGGGCTCCAACAAACCCAGCCTTCCTGTCAGACACCATTCTCCCACGCTCCTGTTGCCTGAGGGTTTATAAACACGGGAACCTATGTTTAAGGACAGGTTCCGTCCACTTTCGTCTAACGTGAGCTAAAACCACAGGACAGTGTCTCCATGAGAGGACCTCCCCCGTCTCTGCTCCTTAATTATGTTGTCGCCCAGATTGTCCCTTCACTAAGAAGGGAACTGCAGAAAAGGACAATAGGTGGCTGGTGACATCCTTGAGAATTACCATTTGTGGGCAGAACCTCCCATCAGCCTCTGCCCTGCATGACTCCTGGGACCCCAGTCTGACTGGCAGGGCCCGTGCTCTCAGGGCCCCCCACAGGGTAAAAGTCAAGAGCAGCAGGGAGCTGCCCACCCTCCCCACGGGGCAGTCACCTGTGGGCTGTCAACCTGCCACCCACCTCCTCCCCTATCTCAGGACCGCCCGTTCTGGAATTCCAGCTCCAGAAGCACTGGTGACCTGGGCAAGCTCACTCACCCAGCAGCCTGCCCAGCCCATAGCTCCAGAATCCCCTCCAAGGGCCATTCTGTGCACTTCTTCCCCTGGGCTTCTTCTGAGGCTTGACGGGGTTTGTGGTGATCTCTCTACCCGACTCAACAGTCTGAGAGCAGATCTGCCTTCCAAAAATGGGCAAAAACCACACAAGCCTAGTCGGTCAACATGTACATTTATCAAGACAGAAGCATTACCTGGGCTCAGAGTGTGGACGGAGCACAATCAACCCTGATGTAGCTTCTGAACGGGACCACGTGCAGCTGGGAAGATTCTAGAATTTGGCAACTGACAGCTCGTAAATACCTCCATGTCCAAATCTCCTTTAACTCTTTGAGCTCCTCAGAGGTCAGTGAGGTCCTTGCAGGGACGCGGTGAATCAGGGGAACCGAGACAGCTTCTAGCACTGATGCTGTGGCTCACTGTGCACAACAATGTCCGAGATTCCTGCCCTCTGATGCATCCGGGGGTTTACAGGACGCTCGCGGCCAACACGGCGGAGACACGTCCGCATCAGCTGAGCGTGACTCTTATCTAGGACTTCTATCTGGATTTGCCCAATGTAACAGCAGTTAAACATTACAGTGTAACAGCAGCCGCGATCTTTCAGTAAATTAAGAATGTATTACTTCCTTTAATAAATAACGGCCTGAAATTTTGCTTCCAAAAATCTTTAAACTATTTGACAAAGCAGGCTGAGACTTGTATGTCACCATAACTTTGCTTATTTACATGATACAAATATAAGGTGTTTTCCATAAGAAAGGGTCAGAAAAACTGACTAATCCTTTGACCTTCGTGTTGTCTTGCTAGCAAACTTGACCTCTAAGGGAAAACTTGTCAAAGTCACGACAACTTGAATTGCTCTTACTGAGGCTTTTGCTTTCCGGCTTTTGCCCTTACTGCAGGAACTCACGACCAAGGTCTCACTGTTTTTACGATGGCTCTCAGAGAGATTCCCTGCTATCAGCGGGCAAGCTTAGGCCCCTCGGCCTGCACAGAGAGGCTCAATCCCCAAGGCCATCATCATGCAGTCTGTGCATGTTTTTCTAAGCATGGTTCACACAAAATCCTTCTTTCCTTTCTTTCTCCTAAATTCATCTCCTAAGTCTCCAAACCCGGTGCCTGCTTAAGCATTCCACAAGCCAGAAGGAAACACGGCACCCTGCCCTTGCTGGGAAGCTCCCCAGCCCCTGTCGAGCCCAGAGCACCTCCGGGCTAGCCCTGCAAGGGGGGCAGGCCCCAGAAACACCCCACAAGGCCGCAGTGCTCCTCTTCCTTCCTCAGACACTAATGTGCATGTTTGTTGTCGGGAATTCCTGTGGGACAACATCCTGGGCATTATCACCCAGTGGCAGGGCTGAAAGCTGAGGCCTGCAGCTGCACACTCCCCTCAGCCCCGAGGACCATCCCCTGGTGCCCAACACACACTGGGGCGACAAGGAGAGCTGGGGTCTTGGGGCCCTTTTCATAGCCAGTGTTAGGGTGAAACATAACCATGTGGGAGTCACCCAGTAGCAGGCAGTGAGGCACCTTCTCAGCTCTGAAGGTCAACCGCTTCATGCTGACATGCTGACCTTGGGGCCCAGGGACCTGAGTTTCCATCTGCACCCTCCCACTGAAGAGCTAACTTGCACAAGTCCCCACGTAAATTCCCAGGCCTCAGCTTCCCGAGCGCCTGGAATGAGGGCCCACCACCACATCCATGGCAAATGCTACTGCAAAGCTTGTTCGCGGCTTCGGAAAGGGAAGCGCCTCTCCAGAGTCACGCGAAATCATGGTGTGCTCGTGGGGTGTTTCCCTGTGCATCATGCACAGGGGAAGCATGGTGTGGACGCGGAGTGGCCCAGGGCATGCAACTGCGGCAAGCGCTCGGGGCAGACCCAAGGCACTCCTTCTGTCACAAACGGCAGGGCCGCCTTGGAACCTGGGGTCCGCTGCACAGACTCACACCACTGGCCCCTGACAACTGCCAACAGCAATGTCCTCACAAGTCCCTCCATCTCAGTTGGAAGCATCGTGCTAGGGAGACGTGTGTCCAAATCGGGGGGTCGCCCAGGGGCCACACCTGCAGCTGCCAGCCACGCCTGCCGTGCTGGGCGGACGTGCCACATCTGTCCCCCAAACCTGTCATCTAGACCCGGGTTGTGGGGGCCCCTTCTTGGAACATGGAGCGCTGTGGAAGTCACAGCTGGAATCAGCCAGCCCCCGGGGACAGGCCTGTGCGGCCCACCCCTGCAGCTGCATGTGTGCGCAGGGGGGACAGATGTGGAAAAAGTATGTGTATTACCTGCACACTAAGACCAGGAACAATTCTCAAGTCTGAGAAAACAAATATTAGAGTCACACATCACTCTCTCATCTGAACGATACGTTCGTAATTGGTGTGATCACCTGAAGCAGGCCTGATGTGGTCCCCGAATTCTTTTGCTTCCAACTCCTGAAAAGTGATAAAACTTTCAATGAACTGTACCCTGTCAGGGCCCAAACTTAGAAGCACACACTGGGTCTGCAGGGGGCTCCTGGATGCGCATAGCCAGGCACCGGGCATTGCCAACGTCCGATACCACCCTGAGCCCCGACAGATGCTGCATCACAGAAACAGCCCCTGCTTCCGAACTTAGGGAAGAGGAGAGAGCGGGGTGCCTGCCAGCCGTGCCGGAGGAAAGGGACAGCCTGGGAAGTGTTTGGAATGGCCTGGCCCCAGCTACCCGGACTCTCAAGAAGCAGGCCGCATCGGATTCAAACAGCATCAGATCCTTAAAAGGCTGTTTTGTTCCTAAATAACAAAGGCAGACGTTCAGTGTTTTCCAAAAATGTCTTTAATTGGTTTTCCGCAGATGTTGGGCCCACTGGCAAGGACGCGACGTGCCATCCACAAGGCCTGGTCTGCTATTAGGCTGGAGAGCCCAGTGTAAGTCCCTACGGACTCCCGGGAGTAACACGAATACGGGGCAACAAAGTGGGGCAGCAGGCCTGCTGGTGCTGGTCTCACCGGCCTGTCTACCAGCCTCTGAGCAAAGCAGGAACCAACTCAGACAAAGCAAGACCAGCCCCTGGGACCGGCTTCCCCAAGGCCTTCCAGGGCCAAAAGCCCAAGAAGGGGAGGGTCCAGGAGGGGAGGCCTCAGTCCACAGGGGTCAGTGGGAGCAGAAAGACCCCAAGGGAGGAGACAGGCTGGGTCTGCGCAGGGTGAGGTGTGCAGGCCACCCCATGCGCACACCGGGGGCTGCTCTCGAGGCAGTAGGGGGGTGTGGGGGGGCAAGGGGCAGCTAGAGGCTATGGTGGAGGCCACAGCCAGGGTGTCACCTCCCTAACCAGGGCACCCACATTGCAGAGGCAAGTCACGGGGGGTGACAAGGTCCCCTTCTTCCTTCCCTTCTGCCCCCCTGCTGGGGCCACCCCAACGAGGGGCGACTTGAGGGAGAAGCTTTCATCTCCATAGGGATGCCTGTCCCCAAGCTGTCCCTAAAGAAGGGGGGTCTCAGGAAGACAGGTGTCCTTGGAGGCCAGTGCTGCAGCGCTTTGAAGCTGGCCCTCCGCCACCACCACTGTGTCCCCCCACACCTGAGAGACAGAGATGGGCAGAGACTGGGAAGGGTAGACTCATGTGAGCTCAAGCACAGGTCACACACCTCCCCTCTGGCCTGTGTTGTGAATAGTTTGTAGCTCCAATGAAACGAGGTGGTGGGTCAAGAACTAGGGCCTGGAATTTTTCTCGTACCACCAGGCTGCAACTGGCTGCGAGGGCCAGACTCCCAGGCACTGTGAGGTAGAGAAATGCATCTGTGCGGCAGGTCAGGCGGGGCTGGCTAAGATTTTTGTCCAGAACCCTTTCCGGAAACAAAGCCTGATTACCGGGGTGGCATCCAGCGTCTGGAACCCGCCTGCCTTAAAGGATTTAAGTAGAAGGTGACTCCGCTGGGCTGGCCTCCTGTGAGCTTAGGAGAATCTCAGAGACAGCTGGGGTCTTGTGTGGGAAGCTGGACTGAAGACAAGCGAAGGAGAGGGAAATGCCAGGCAGGGAGAGTAACCCTGTGAGAGGAAACAGATAAGGAGGGAATCTAACTCCGCCTGAGCCCTGCAGAGGACGGTTAGTGGTGGCAACAATGGGGAGTCTGGCACACTCCCCCGGGTCCTGAGGAGTGTGGGGGGAAGACCGTCGGCCCCCAGGAGGGAAGCGGGTGGGTGGCCAGGATGCCTGGGAGTCAGGAAGGCCCCCCAGGTCCCCTTCCTTTCCAGCATAGGTGTGTGATAACCCCTGGAACCAGGAAGGAGCCATTGTGCTAGTAGCTACCTGCTGTGAAGGTCACTTCCCTTCCCAGAGAGGAAGATAGGCTAGTCTGGAACAAGCCAGATCAGGGAGGAACTCCCAGTTTGCAGTCCGAGCTCTAGCAGAAGCCTCCAAATATCGGGAAGTACATTTGCAGCCCGGAGCTGGCTCCAGGTCTGGCTCAAGCCCACCCATCTGGGGGGCAGGGCTGAGCTCCCCCACTCGCTCCCTGGGCTCACTCACTGGTGTGCCCCAGAACCCCGGGAATGGACCAAGAGGGCAGAACTGCCTTCTCCGTCAGCAGGAAATCAGCAAGAAAGCACAGTGTTACCAACTCCACCAAAGCCGGAGCCCCGGCTGGTGGTCATGTGTGGCTCCCACTGAGCCACTGAAGACAGGCTGGTTGCCTCCAGAGCCCCCCGTGGTGGTGAGGGGGACCCCTATTCCTAGCCTGGCAGCTCCCAGCATTCCACATGCCCAAGGGCCAAATCCAGACAACAAGGCAATGGTCTTCACTACAGTCTACACAAGAACAGGTTAAAATGAAAGGTCTGCAACCCAGCTGACCTTGAGGGAAGACACCGTAATAGCCGGGCTAACCTGGGAAACTGGTAAATGAAGGGAAAGATGCAGGGACTCCCTCAGCCAGGGGCTGGAAAGGAGGACAGAACCCTGGATGGTTATGGATGGCTTTGCTGTGAGACAAGTTGACAAGTCCGCGCTGGGCTGGCCGCAGGGACGACAGGCCTAGAGGAGGCAAGGGCAGCTGTGACGTCCTGGACGGGAACGCACCCAGAGAGCACTGGATTTGCGTTAAAATCACGGGATTGTGAGCATGCTTTCCTTTTCTTGCCTTTGGAGCAGACATTTGTAAATAAAGTTATCATTAAAACATAAAAGCCATTAAAACCAGAGAGGGGATTAAAGCTCTGGGAAGGACACTGTGGTTAATGCACAGTATGTCCAGGCAACAAGGAAAAGCCAGGTCAGGGCCTTGCTGTCCTGGGTGAGTGCGGCCTGGCTGGGCACGAGCTGGTTGGGGTGGGTGGTAGCCTCGCTGCCCCTAACTCTTGTCACCCAAGCCCTATCCCATGGTCTCTGTACAGGGTCTGGGGTGGGGGAGCACCCCACACCTGCCACACAATCCTGCAGCTGCCTGGTGGCCAGGCACACGGCCCTGCTGCTAGGCCCTCAGCAATCCTCTGCAGGGAATGACTCATGGGGCCACCAGGATTCATCATTAAAGAAACCGGAAAACAGGCCAGAGAAGATCAGCAACCCTGTTCCTTACAGCAACATTGAAACCGTGCTGCTGTGAACTTGGAGGGCAGTGGCCCCAGGGAAAACAACCTTCCAGAGTGGCCCCATGGCAACAACTTGCCCAAGGAGAACAGCTTGCGGCCGGCCATCCTGTTAAAGCTTGCTTCAGAAAGGGCCAAAAAGGGGTTGTCATGCCCATTGATGAGAAATACAAGTGAAAATAAAAGCCTATATGGGCCACACAGAACCATCCATTTAATGCACGCAAGGTTTATTTCATCCCAGAATTCTCTAAAAGAAAAATTCCGGTAGAACCAAAAACAGCTGTGAAATCACCCTGACCTCATGGTACAAAGTCCATCCAATTTCCACACTCCCACTTTCCAAAGGCATTTGCCTGGGGACGGATACACAAGCAGGGTCCTACAGGTCCGCTCCTGCAAGAGGGCAGGCTCCTGAGCAGATGCTGAGTCCACACTGGGCTGTTCCCTGCAGTTGGCTGCCCGACGCCCCACATTCCCCAAGGACATTATTAATAGAGTGTGTCCTGAGCCAGCACAGCCAGGCTCCTGGAGTCACCCGCTGCTTCGAAAGAGCACCTTGCTGAAAGGCGCCCCATGCGGGTCACCCTGGCTGGCCCCTGAGCCCAGCCCCCCGCCCAGCCCTCCCACATATGTTCTGGCCCTATTCCTGTAGTGGTATTTTGGGACCTGCTGTAGCAAGCAGTTCCAGACTCCACATCTCTCAGTTCCTCTTTCAAGCACACACTCCATCCCCCTCGAGGAGGATCCAGGGGCTGTGGGCAGCCCACACCTCACTTCCAATGCATCTGTGGGGGGAGGGGTAGGAAGCTGTTTGGGCTTTTAAATGTTGTATTTCTTTTACATCTTAAAAAGGGTAGAGGTGTTGTATAGTGTCTATCTCCTTTAAAGTGGCTCCTTCAGGGGCGTCTGGGTGGCAAGGCTGGTTGAGCACCCGACTCTTGGTTTCAGCTAGGGTGGTGATTTCAGGGCCGTGAGATGGAGCCCGGGGTAGGGCTCCGGGCTCCGCTGGGCATCTGCTTGAGATTCTCTCTCCCTCTCTCATAAATAAATCTTTAAATAAATAAATAAAGTGGATGCCTCCAGAGGCCTGCTGGGGGAAGATAACTGAGGATCTCCAGAGGACCCACTTACACATCTGCTAACAACTGTGGGAGCCCTTGGAGTCACCAGGAGGAACTGGGCTCAAAAGATGTGGCACAGGCTTGAGGGTGGGATAGGGGACCCCTATGACCCTGTGTTTCCTCCATTCCCGAACGGTGTTCCAGGATTCTGGATGTGAGACCTGACCGCAGCAGGGTCCCCCCAACATGAATGGCTCACTGCGCAGTGGGGGAAGGGAAGTCTGCCGGGAGCAACCCCGAGGATCAGCAGCAATGCGCACCCAGCAGTGCGCAAGGACCAGGCGTTCGCAGTGCAGCGCTGCGGGGACAGCGCTCCGGGTGCCCTGGCGGCCCCAACGCTCCGCTCCACGGTCCCACACAGCCCCGAATCCCAAGGCGCCCGCGCGCTCACCGTCTCGGGGTCGTTCTCGAACACCTCCCGGGCCTCCTCCTGGCTGCACAGCTCCTCAATGCACTCCCTCTCCAGGTGGCCCTGTTTGGCCTCCTCGAAGACCTGGTAGGCGCGTCGCTGCCGGGGCCGCAGGAACTGCGCCGCCTCGCGCGCCCGCAGCATCACGGCTGCCCGAACGCGGGCGGGAGGACGGCGCCGGGAGAGAGCGGGGACAGAACGGGGACACGCCGTCAACCCCGCCCCGCGCGCGCCGTCCTCCCAGCCGCCTGCCGGGGGATGCTGCGGCAGCGCGCGGGCCCGAGGGTGCGGGGCCCGGGGCGCGCGCGGAGCCGGCACCGGCGCTCCCCTGGCACCTGGGGGCGGCGGGGTCCTTTGGGGCGGGAAGGGGGACTCCCGGCACGGCCCGCGGCGCGACCCCGCTTGGTACTCACTGTGCGCGGACTCGGAGGCCAGCAAGAGCAACAGGAGCGCGGTGCCCAGGGCGGCGGCGGGCCCGGGCGGCGGCGGCATGGCGGGGCCGGGCCGGGGCGAGCGCAAGGCGAGGGCCGGGGGTGACGAGGACCGGGCCGGGAGCGCGCGCGCTCAGAGCACCCGGGAGGCCGTGGCGAGCCGCGGGCGCCGCGGGGCGGTGGCTCCGGTCATCCCGTGCAGGCGGCTCTGAAGGTCACATCCCGGCGGCGGCGGCACCTCTGCGCTCGCGGCCGGGGCCGGGGCGGGGCGCGCGGGCAGGACCGGCCTCGGGGCCGCGCGGGGGCGGGGCGCGCCGGCTCCCACCCGCGCCCGGCGCGGGAGCAGGTTTTCGCCACGAAGACCAGAGATCCCGGGGGAACGGGTCCCGCGGACGTGGCTGCTTCGGGCGGTATCTAATGGGGGCTGGGGTAAACGGGAAGAAGAAGTAACAGCCAGGTACAAGGTGACCGACCAGGTGTCAGACTGAAACCCCGACCTCGCCCCACCATCGCCACCCCCAACCCAAATCTACCGCATCGTTTTTGGATTCTTAATTCTTGAGCATATTTTCTCAAGACTTAAAACCATCAAAGAAAAGATAAACTGAGGTCACACCGAATCCCAGCGAGGTCCAGGGAGTGAGATGAAATTATTTCCTTTTGTAATCTCTGTTTCCCATAATGATGACATTGAAAACCTTGAGGTTTCCCAGTAGATACTTAAGCTGAATGCAACATTGTGCTAGTTCTCAGAGACCAAGACTTTCTGTCTCTCGTCCGGGATATTTCGCAAAGTCACGGGCAAAACACACACAAACAACCACAACCAAAACATAGCAGCCCACTCACGGGGGGCCGAAGACGGCAGGGACCCCAGCGGCGCGGGGCAAGGGGCTTGGACAGGGCCCCGTTGGGACCTGCCCCCGCACCCCAAATGCGTGGTCATCTTATTTGTGGGCTCAACGTTGAGAGTCCAGACCTCAGTTTCTCCTCACCTTCTGTAGTGTGGGAATGAAATGTCATTGCTGTGGATTCTTTGAGGTCAAGGTTTGAAGGTGGGGTTAATAAGCATTAATATGTTAAATTCGGGGAGTTGAACTTTGATGAAAGCACTCTTCAAAGAGCATTAACACTTTAATAGGTAGGTCGTCTGCACCTGTGATCCCGAGCTACAAAGCTCTCTCTCCCTCCTCGGCGGCAAGTGATGAAAGCACCCCGCAAGGCCATGGGCTTGGAAAGAACAGTACATTCAATTTCCTGCATGTTGTTCTTAAGGAGAAGTGCTGGTTTCAAAAATCTGGGTGGGGCGATACATTCTCGAGTGTGTATTTACACAGATCTTTAATTAATTAATTGCACTTCTGTTATTTCCTAGGGTTCCAGACCCCTGGCCCATGGACAGGTTTCAGGAAGTGTGTGCAATTATTTCTTATTTGTGTGTGTTTGCTGAAGAGAGCTTATAGAGTTCTTGCAATTCTCAGAGTTTGATCCCAGTAAGAGTGAGTGTCATGGCCTCTGTGTGTCCCTCTGGGAAGGACACTGGGTGTGGACTCAGGGCTTCAGGTGACCATGTATTAGCATGATCTGCCCCGGAAAGGGCCTTGACCTGTTGACCTGGACCTCAAGCCCCTCCTCCCTCTTCCCCATTCACCCCTTGTATTGAGTTGGTATCTCAATAACCCCAACACCTCCCATGATGTAGAGACTTGGTTTAATAAAATGCCTTCACACTCACCTGACCATTTTGATCACTGCAGAGGGTAAGGGAAGTGGCTGACCCAAGCTAACTCTGTTACCAATGCAGAAACTCCCACTAAGGCAGAAACAGAAAATAGATAAGAAACAATTTGGATAATGACTTCCAAAGCTGGAAAGAGCTGTCAGGCACTCTATTATATACCCTGAAATAATGATGATGAAGTAGACAGCTCACCTCCACAAGGGGCAGTTAGACCCAGGGCCATAGATGCTCTGTATGGACTATCAACCCTCTGTGGTCAGAGAAGGAAAGCCAGTGGCTTCTCCAGCCAGGGACAAAGTGGGATGAAAGTGTGAAGTGGGGTCAAAGTGGGGGCATAGGAAGTGATGTATTTGTAGGGAAATGAAAGTTCTGCCTTCTCTTCCACCATCTCATCTGTGGGTGATGATGATTTCAAGGCACTAAGACCATTCCCTTATGTATCCACTCAGTAAACTGAGTTGAGTACTTGCCATTTTGTCTTCAAAGGCAGTGTGCTGGGTGCTGACCAAATCAATCATATTAGGGTGTCTTTGTTTTTAAAGCAGCTTCATTGAGGCATGGGGAAATATAAGCTGCATGATACGTTTTGACATATCTATGATGAACGTATATATCTGTCAAGCTACCCCCACGATCAGGATAAGAATATACCCATCACTTAAAAACATTTCCTGGTGCTCCTTGGTAATTCCTCCCTCCTGAGTGTCCCTGCCCCACCCTCACCTCCATTCCCAGGCAAAATCACTGGCCCACTCTCTGTCACTAAAGAAAAGTTGGCATTTTCTGGAATTTTACATAAAAGGAATCATACAGTATGTGCTTTTTGTCTGGCTTTTCACTAGGCATTTTTATTCTCAGATTCACCTACATTGTTGCCTGTATCAGTAGTTTATCCCCTTTTATTTTTTTTGTAGTATTCCCATGTATGGACATGCCACAATTTGCTTAGAACCTGCGGCTGCTGGACATTGGCTCATTTCCAGTTATTGATTATTACCAATAAGGAAACTGTGAGCATTTGTGTATAAGTTATTGTATGCACATAAGCTTTTATTTCTCTTGAGGAAATATGGAGGATGTGACATTGGACTAACTTTTTAAGAAACTGACAACTTTTTCAAAGTGAATTACCATTTTATGTTTCCACCCATATTTACGTGGGGGTTTCAGTTGCTCCATATCCCACGCACACTTGCCATGGTTAGTCTTTAAAATTTTAGCCATCCTAGCAGGTCTGCAGTGGTATTCCCTTGTGACGTGAATTTGCATTTTTCTAATAACTAATGATGTTGAGCAAATTTTAATGTGCTTATTGCCATCCAAATATATTCTTTGGTGGAATGTCCATTTTAATTTTATTATCTTTTGTTTTTTATTTGGGCTCTTTGTTTTTCCAATTATTGACTTATTTTTCTGAGTTTTAAGAGTTCTTTAAATCTTCTGGACACAAGTCCTGTGTCAGATTGTGATTTGCAAACATTTATTCCAGTCTGTGACTTGGTTTTTCATTCTATTAAACAATGAAATTCTGCTCTTTCTCTTCTTAATTTTGAAGTACAGTTTATTATTATTCTTTTTAATGAATTCTGCTTTTCAAAATATATTTTCCTAACCCAAGGTCACAAATATTTTCTTCCAGAAGTTTTATAGATTTACATTTTAATTTAAAACTATCATCCACTTTGAATTCATTCCCACGTATTTCACATTTTTCCATCCTATTGTAAATGGAATTTTACAATTTCAATTTCTGATTGTTTAAATATTTGCTCTTTATATATTTATCTTTTATCCTACAACTTTCCTTAACTAAACTATTAGTTTCAATGTTTTTTGGTAGATTCAATAGAAGTTTTTACATAGATGATCATGTTGTCTGTAAATATAGCAAATCTTCTTTCAAGTCTGGGTGCTCTTTACTTCTTTTCTTGCCTTATTGACTGTCTAGTGACCTCCACTACAATGTTGACTAGAAATGGTGGCAGTGGACCCTGATGCTAGGTGGAAACAACTCAGTCTCTCACCATTAAGTATGATGTTAGCTGTAGGATTTTCATAGATGCTTTTCATCAAGATGAGGTCCAATTTCTAATTTTCTGAGTTTTTTTCATTAGAAATGGACATTGGAAAACAATTTAAAAAAAAAGAAAGAAATGGATATTGGATTTTGTCAAATGCTTTTTCTGCATCTGTTGAGACAATCATATTTTTTTCTTTTTTCACTCATTAATATGTGAATTACCTTGATTGATTTTCAAATGTTAAGTCAACCTTGCGTCCCTGGGAAGAACCTCACCTGGTTATGATGTATTGTTTTGTTAATATTTTGAGAGTTTATGAGAGTATTTTCTTTCTTTTTTAAAAAAAATTTTATTAATTTATTTGACAGAGAGAGAGAGAGAGAGAGAGAGCACAAGCAGGGGGAGTGGCAGGCAGAGGGAGAGGGAGAAGCAGTCTCCCCAGTGAGCAGGGAGCCCGATGCGGGACTCGATCCCAGGACCTGAGCTGAAGGCAGACGCTTAACTGACTGAGCCACCCAGGCATCCCAAGAGTATTTTCTTTTCTTGTCTTGTCTTTATCTGGTTTGTGCCCAAGAAAGGTTGGCCTCATAGAATGAGTTGTTAAGTGCTTCCTCCTATTCAGTTTAATGGAAGAGTTTGTGAAGAATTTGTGTTATTTATTCTGTAAATGATTGACGAAGTTTATCAGTAATGCCATGTATACCTGGAATTTTCTTTGTGGGAAGGTATAAATTCAATTTCTTTCACAGATATAAGGTTATTTGGATTATCTGTTTCTTCATGAGTGAGCTTTGGTAGTTTGTGCCTTTGAAGACATTTGCTATTTCATCTAAGTGATTGAATATATTGGCATAAAGTTACTCATAACATTCCTTTAATATTTGCAGATCTGTGATGACACCTCTCTCGTTCTCAATATTGATAATTTGTGTCTTTTCTCTTTTTGTCTGCATCATTCTGGCTAGAGAGGCAACAATTGTATTGATCTCAAATAACCAGCTTTTGGTTTAATGTTATTTCTCTATTATTTTTCTGTTTTCTATTTTATCATTATCCAACCTAGTTTTTATAATTTTCTTTCTCCTGTTTACACTACATTTCATTTTCTTTTCTTTATCTAGTTTCTTAAGATAGAAGCTGAGGTCATCAACTTGAAATTTTACATCTTTCTAATACAAATCTTCCTCAGCTTACAATGGGATTATATCCTGATAAACCCAGCATACACTGAAAACATCATAAGTTAAAGATGCATGTAATGCACCTAACCTGTTGAACATCATAGCTGAGTCTGGCCCACCTTCGTCTCCTTGTGATGATCAGCTGAAGACCTGAGGGGTCTCTGCAGGTCTCTCTGCACAGCCCTCTCCTTCCCAGGCAGTTGGCAGCTCCGCATGGGCGGCTTCTCCATGCCCAGCAACCTCACCTCTCTGTCTAGCCAGTGACCTTGGCAATCCCAGGGCCCACCTCATTTATTTCCTGTCCCTTAGGTTTCACTCC
This sequence comes from Callorhinus ursinus, assembly GCF_003265705.2. Lineage (NCBI taxonomy): Eukaryota > Metazoa > Chordata > Mammalia > Carnivora > Otariidae > Callorhinus > Callorhinus ursinus. Next base: position 4,421,300 of record NW_027397141.1, read on the forward strand.
TTTGTTATCTAATTACTCGTGTATCAAAAACTGTTATTTCATATATTTGTCTGGTTGTTCAGTTGTCCCAGGCAGGAAGGTAAATCTGGTCTCTGTTACTCTATCTTGTCCAGAAGCAGAAGTCCCCAGTCATATTTTCATGGTTTTTGTTCCTTTAAAGCATGTTTTGCAACCCACTGATTTAGTGGCTTTTTTAAAAGATTTAATTAATTAATTAATTAATTAATTAATTATAGAGAGAGCAAGAGCAGGGGAAGGGGCCGAGGGAGAGGGAGAGAGAGCATCCTAAGCAGACTCCCTGCTGAGCGTGGAGCCCAGCATGGGGCTCGACCCCACTACCCCAAGACCACCACCCAAGCTGAAATAAAGAGTTGGATGCCCAACTGACTAAGCCACCCAGGCACCCCCAGTGGGTTCTTAATTTAACAAAATTTAGTGTTTTGTTAACCAGTAGTTTTTAATGATGCAGAGTTTTATTGGATATGAGTTCTTTATTTCTACAATATCTACTTTTGTGAGTGTGGACTGGATCATGATGTAAAATATATTTATTACTGTGGGCTGTGATCAAAAAGTTTGGAAAACACTACTTACCATAGTGAATGAAGGTGGTCAGACCTCATTAGGATGGAAATCCTTTCATGGATAAGTCCTCTGGCGTCTTCCCCGAGGGGACAAACTGGTCCCAGTGTTTCAGGGATGTTCCCAGTTTTAAAATCAAAAGTCCTAGGTCCCAGACCCCCTCAGCTTGGGGCATCCCAAGATGGTTACTCCCCTACACTGCACCTGGGGGACCCTTTGCAGCCTGTGACTTACAATGGGCTTTGTACCAACGTTCCCACATAGGTGGTTTGGTAGAATGCCGTAGTGATGTTCATGTAGGAACAACATCTGTTTCCAGGTAAGGATGTCTACTCTAGCCTGGTCAACTCCTCCTTCATCTGAAACTTACAGACTCAGACTCACCTGAGTCCCAGGCCTGGTCTTGGTGAGTGTGCAGTGAAGACGGGCAGGGAGGAGGTGCATGGTGGGAAGAAAGGGACCTTGGCCGAATAGATACACTTACCTCCTCCACACAGTGATGTTTGGCAAACCACTTTTCTTCTCCACCCCAAATTTCCTTACCTGCGGCGTGCTTGGCTGGCTCAGTCTGTAGAGCATGTGACTCTTGATCTCGGGCTCATGAGTTTGAGCCCCATGTTGGGTGTAGAGCTTACTTAAAATTTCCTTATCCACAAAATAGCATACACTTCCTGACTCTTGGTGCATGGTGTGACAGTTAAATGATGGCGGATGGGAGCTCCCTGCCTGCGCTTCCCTGGCCCAGCTACAGCTCCCACTCCTGACTCCCTGCTGGTCTTAGGAGAGAAAGAGAGGAGTGACAGCGTCTCTGTTGGCCTGTCTAACAAAGTAGATGGTAGCTGGAGGGGCTCCTGCTAACCAACCCAAAAACATTCCTAGCTTCAGGCCAGCACAGGAGAACTGCCCGGACAGGGGAACCTGGTGGAGGCTGAGGACCACGGAAAGCGTGGGGGTGCAGCTGGACAGACAAGGGTTCCGTGCCCAGGACAGTCAGATGGGATCTCCTCTGTGACCTGCAGGTCTGGAGAGAAAGCATCGTCATAGGGCATAACTGTCTTGCCACAGTCATCCTGATGCACCTGCCCCCTCATGTCATTGCCCAGGGGTAGCTGCCCTAAGATTTGTGCATTTCAGTGACATGTGCATCAGGGCCAGTCCTACATGTACACAAACCCAGCACAGATGTGCTTACACTGCAAATGGGAATGTGCTGGTTTGGGTCACTGACCAGCCCAGGCCTGTGCTGACCTCAAGGTTCTGGCACCAGCATGACCCAGCCTCTCACTGTGCTGCACTCGTTTCCTGTGTGAGTGGTAGGGATGGTGCAGCTGCTAAAGCTGGCAACACCCTCACGCCAGAGGCTCCTCAGGCAGGCCTCCTGCTGCGGTCGTGGGGCCATGTTCCCACTCCTGAACGCGTGTGTGCACATCTCCAATTGGAAACGTGCTGTGTGATCGACAGCCCTTCCGGTCAGGGAAGAGCTCCTAAAAGGAAAAGTGCTGGGCAGGCAAAATGCAATGGATGTCCCTTATCTGGAAGAAAAGCGTTTTGTATTGGAGGTATAGATGAGTGCACCATAATACGAATTTGTAGAGCTTCCAGAACGATAACATTTTCAGAAGAATTTCCCCCCTCTGGCTGATAAAAATATTTGTTGGAAAAGTAGGTAAGTTGGCTTAGATGTATGTTTTAATGACTGGAAACGCAGGCATGATCTTGTGGGGTTTGTGCTGCGGTGACATCTGACGGAATGTCAGTTATACGAGCTTCCTCATCCCGCTTCTGAGCCCCCTCCATTGCCCCACACAACTACTTGTGCACTTTCACTTTTATTATTGTGACAAAGATACACATTTGCACGCCCACTCGAAAATGTTCATCTTTTTGTACCCACTTAGCATCTCCAATAACTACTGTTAGTGAAGTAAGCACATACACTTCAAGTGGATCTTAGATTGAAGTCAAGTGATATGAAATAGCCTAGTCGCTGCTGTTGTGGGTCCTTCGGGGTCCGGCGCGGTCCCTGCGGTTGTGGGTCCCTTACAAGTCTGACTGTAGGAAGGGTCCAGGAGGAATCTGCTCTGGTCTCCTTGGACATCAAGGCAACCTGGCCCGCAGAGGGAAGAGCTGGGAGGGCCGGTGGCAGATCGCAGCGGGGGGCCCGTGAAACCAGGGTGCAGGAAAGCAGGGAAGGCGGTTGGGAGGCGCCTGGCGGCTCAGAGCAGCTGCTCACTGTGTGCCAGTGTGGGAGAGGAGCGAGCGGGGCTGTGGACCCCCACCCGTGGGGCAAGCTTGCACACCCGTCTGCACATCTGGGGTTCGCTTCACCCCCTTCAGTCTCCCATCCCCTTTCTGTGGTTCCCAGAATTGCAGTGTGGTACAACAATCTGTTCCGTTGCTATTTGCTGAAATACCGACATTTCCAGGACTCTCCAGGGTGCTGGGGTCGGTGCTGTCCCAGACTGTCTGAGATGAGGCTGCGATCGTCTCTGCTTCCTGCGCTGAAACACCCCTTCTTGTCTGCCTGGGGCAGAGGCAGGGCCGCAGCGTGGGCGCGGGGGTCCCCTCGGCCCCGAGAGCGGTTGGGTCCTCAGCGGAGGAGTGAAGTCTTACATTTGCTCAGATCTCCACACTCCCACGGTTTCTGTATCCTGACTACACGGACAGGAGGCAGGAAGAGGTGGGATTCTCCCCAGCCGACAGATGGGAGACCCCATGGCACGGGGCCACATGCGCACACTTCCCTATGTCATTAGCAACCCACCAGCTCTGTGGCAAGCCAGATTCTTGACCTCTGGAGACCCCGTTCTTTGGGCGGTGACCCTCCCAGCTTTCTCTAGCGCGTGGTTCCCATGATGCACGGTCAGCCTCCTTCCTTCCTCATCAACGGCCTGTGTGCTGGTGGGTGGGTGGGCCCAGAGGTCCTGTGTCTGTGCGACTCCACCTCTCCCTGCCTCGGTCTCTCCATCTGTAAAAGGGGCCAGTAGTGCTGTCCTGAGGATGGGAACAGTGGACGCAGATGGAACCCTTGGTCGAGGGCTTGGGCATAGTCAGCTTTCAACCACGTTCCCCGTTTTGATGACCCCTGTTCTTACTGTTATTGTCACCCTGACCTGCTGGGAAGGCTTGTTAAAAGTGAGAGTTTTAGGGATTCTGGCTACTGTGATAATGAAGTAAATAATGGTGAAGCTAATCCAATCCCAGGTTTCGAGAGTAAACCTTAGTCCCTGGCTCTGAAAGAAATCCTTTGTTTTGTTTTGGTTTTATTTTTGTTTAGAGAAGACCAAGTGCAAGCTGGGAGGGGCAGAGGGAGAAAGAGCATCCTAAGCAGGCTCCGCGCCCACTGCAGAGCCCAAGCAGGGCCTGATCCCACAACCCCGAGATCACCACCCCAGCCAAAATCAGGAGTCAGGTGTTTAACCGACTGGGCCATCCAGGCTCCCCAAATCCTTTTGCAACACACTGTGTGTACCATGAAGTAGGAGTACACGCTTCACACCCCGTGTTTGCTTGCTCTCCACAGTGCCAGTGCAGGCATCTCCATGGGGGCGGCCCCGGGGGCCACAGGGAGATGTCTGCAGACGGTTTTGTGCGTCCTGCCTGGTGGGGTGCTGTTAGCACTGGATGGGGGAGCCAGGGTGCTGCTCAACACCCTCCAGCACCCAAGATGGCCCACCCCAGAGGATGATCCGGCCCGAGGCGGGGTGTAGGGGTGGGGGTGAGCGGTCTGGTCCCCAGCTTCTAGAAAAGGCCCCAGAAACCCCTCCACACAGTTCCAAGGGCAACGTCTGCCCCTGGCCCCCAGGGGACACCGAGGTACTCATTACCTGGGACCTGTGCCAGAGGGGTTTGCTGTGTCTTGAAAGGCTGGGGCTAGACTCCTCCCTGTAGAGGAGACCAATGATGCAGGGCAGGGCTTGACTGTGCTGTCGGAGGCCCTGGAAGGGAGCCCCACCCTTGCGGCTGGAGGTGACCAGCTGAGGGCCTGGGGGCGGGGGCACAGGTGTCACGTGGTGTTTCCCCCTAGAATTACTGACAACTTTTCTGATTGTCTCATCTTTTGTCTGCAAACAGCCGTCAGGATCTTTGAAAGTCATGTGACTTAGTTTATTCATCTAGAAAATTATGCCAGTAAGTGAACTGCCTCTGAAGACAAAGACATTTCATTTGCTTTCACAAAATCGGAGGTGATTTTGTATTTTTCTGCAGAAGCCCTGCAGTGAGTTCTGAGCCCAAGCCCAGTGCGTGAGGCCACCCAGGGGGTTGGGGTGTTGTCACCCTCTGGCGTCTCTGGAGAGTGGGCTCCCGGAGATGGTGCCTGCCATTTAGGGGCCTGCCAGGTAGGGAGCACTAGGGGCCGTGAAGCCCTCTCTCCCTCAGTTTCCCTGATAGAAACGAGGGAGGGCAGCAATCACAAGAGCCTTACCAAGTCCCCAAAACTCTCAAAAGCCATCTTTCTTTGATGAGGGAGGGAAACCAAGTAGGCGGGCCTGCGGTGGGATGGCGTCGGGGCCGTCTGGGAAGGAGGAGCGGGCGTCGGGGGCAGGGGGGGCATGAAATCAGCACGGGCCTCCCTCCCACCTCCCCCTTCCAGGGGAAAGAACAGAGTCCAGCTCTGCAGTGGCAGCACCCTTCCCCTGCTGGCTTCAAACCACCACAGAGGTGAGCAGGCCGTCTGGGAGGGTCAGAGCAGTGCCATGACCTCAGGTTTGAGGACACTTCGCGACAGAAGTGGACCCTGGATATGAGTGCTGGTCACTTCGCTTCAACAGACACCCAGCGAACCGAGGTGCGGTCCCCCACAGGTGCTGAGCCTGATGAGCTTTTTGCTTCAATCAAATTTAAAAACTGCTCTGACGTTGAACTTGAAAAGATCTGAAAATATTAGAGCACATCCAAACATTTACAGCAGCTGTGGGAGCCTTTGAAATTGACCCAGCTGGTCCCCCCTCAGTCTCTGGGGCCAGCCACCCAGTGGTCACCTTCCAGGCTGCTTGGTGACCTGCACCCCTTCTCTGCACAGCCAGCTGGACTCCGAAGGTCGTGCACACTGACCTGTCAGCATCTCAGGGCCACCGCAGCCAAGGACCACAGACGGGGGTGGGAGGTGGCCTACCTCAAAGAGCAGGAACATATGTACTCCCGTTCTGGAGCCACCAGTCCAGAATCCAGGTGCTGCAGGGCTGTCCTCCCCCCAGGGGCTCAGGGGCCCTTCCTGACTCTTCCAGCTCTGCAACCTGCTGGAGTCCTGGGCTTGGAGGCATGTAACTTCTCTCTCCCTCTGGTGTCCTGCCCCTTCTTTCAGGGCACCTGTCCTGTGGGGTTCAAGCTCACCCCACTCACCTGCTCCAGTGAGCAAACTCCCTCTGCACCTGAGCTACGGAGGGTCAGGACTTCAACGTGTCATGTGGGGGCACGTGCTGCCTATCCACTGGTTGGCAGGATACAGGGCAAGGAGAGTCTGTGCATTTCCCGAGGACTGCAGAGCCCGGGTGGACCCGTCTCTGGACACTCCTGCCCAAGCTGCCTTCGGGTCATGGTCTGTCCTGTCTCACGGGTATCTGACAAAGTATGGTTTTTCAAGTGTTGAAACCTGTCACACAAACATAGAATGAAAAGTGTCAAAGATCTATCAACTCATTAATGAGGGGATTGGGAAGTTGATACAGCTGGTTCGAATGTGAGCGTGGAGATGCCCAGGGACCACTTGTTTTCACAGAGGGTCTGTTTGCTGGACAATTCTTTCTTTGAGGCTTAAGAGAAAAGAAGGGGATCCTTGTTGGGATTTCTGTTTGGCAGCCGAGAATCGACATGTGGACCACGGCGTCTGTAAAACAGCTCCAGATGAAGCCAGAGAGTCTGGTCCAGTTCTTAGAATTCACAGCGAGAACCCCCCCTGCCACCCACTGCACCCCCGTGACCCGTGACCCTGTCATGGCCGGAGTGCGGGTGGAATTTGCTCATGTTCAGTATACGGGGCACCTCAGACCTCCAGCCAGGCCTGCCCCGAGGGGTGCATGCAGGCTCAGGCCACCGGCTAAGGTCCTGCCTCCCGGCTCCCGTGTGGCCCGGCTCACGACAGAAGGAAAGCAGAGCGTCCCTGGATCTGCTTCGCCACTTGGAGCCTGTTACTGACAAGGGGCAGCGCCTTCCGGTTCCTTCAGAGGCAGAATGGAGGGCCCCTTGTCCTCGGCGTGTGGCAGGCCCACCCCAGAGTGCCAAAGGCGTCCCCCCCTTGTAGGTTTTCAGGGCTGGGGACATGCGTGACTTGGTCACATGACTGTGGATCTTCTTTCCCAGATGTTCTTCTGCAGCAGGCGAAGGGGACATGGCCAGGGAGTCAGGGTGGGCAGAGCGGCCAAGCCCTGAGTGGCCAGAGGACAGAGCTGAGCAGGACTGGGGGTATGCACCAACAGCTGCCCACCAACAGCTTCCTGGAGGCGGAATCAGCTAATGATGTCCAGGAACTTCACCACACCAACCACTCGTCCAAGTTACACTCACTATGGCCCACGTGCAAGGCCAACTGGGGATTTTTGAGCTGCTTGATGCATGTGAGGTTGCAGAGGCTGGGGCCACGAAGACAAACGCCACCTCCCACCTCCTCCGGGGCGCAACGCAGCCCGGCTTCCCTCCTGCAGCCTCAGGGCGGGGGGCCCTGGGGGGCTGACGCCCCTCTGGGCTGCACGCTGGTCAAGAGCTATGGAGATGCAGAGGGTTCCTGTAAGAAATTGCGCTTTGTGCACAGGCAGATCGTGGACACTGCCTTATTCCAGCGTGTGAGACGTGGGAGGAACGCTTCTCCTGTGTGCCCACGCCCTCCGAGTTGTCTTGATTGTATGTAGCTGGGGCTGAAGACGTTGTCTGGCGGCCGCTGTCGTGCTCATTTACCTCTTCTCTGCGAGCAGGTCCAGGAAATGATGTCTCTCGATGGAGGAAAGTCGCGAGGGGGCCGCGTGCCAAGCGTTGGGCCGGGCACTGGACGCAGGAACCGAGGGTTCGGGGGGCCGCGGGGGCCAGCCGCGGCCGTGTTTGTGACTCTACCTTCTGCTGTGCGTCCGGTGCTTTGGTCGCGCTTTGCTTCTGTTGATTTTATGGCGAGAGTGTGGGTCAGAGGCCCGACATCGGGGCTGAAGCGGGTGCACAGATTGGGAGTCCAGCTCCGTGGGGTCTGCCTTCTCCAGTCCTTCCTGCCTTCCATGGCGGAGGTGGGGGGCACCCCACCTGGTGTGCAGAGCAGCATCTCCAGCCCGCCGCTGGGAACGTGTCGGGTCCCTGCCGGGCCCAGTCACCGGGCCTACCATCCCGCCAATCCTAACTCAATTCCCTGTTCACATGTGTGAGACATCTGAAAAAAAGTAACTCAGTCAGGTGGAAGCCCCATAAAATCAGTCATTTCATTGTGAACAGCTCAGTGGCCTTTAGTGAGTTCGCAATGCAACTCTCCCTAGTTCCAGAACGTTCTGTCATGAGCAGCCACTCCCTGCCCCTGCCCAGCCCCTGGCAGCCACGCATCTGGGTCCCGTCTGTGGACTCGCCTCTCCTGGGCCATTCGCGGAGCAGCATCCTGCGATGGGTGTCTGTTGGGCGGCTTCCTGCACGTGGTCCACGTGGCCCAGGTGCTCCCATGGGGCAGACTGGATCAGCGTTCCCTTCATGGCTGTGTCATGTTCTGTTTGTGGATGGACCGCATCTGGTCTGCTCGGTAGCTGACGGGCACTGCGTGGTTTCCACCGTTTGGCTCCTGTGACAGCGTCGCTCTGTCCTGCACACGTGCCCATGCACTTCTTGTCTTCCCGCGTGTACACCCACACGCTCATTTTCATGTCTTGTTTTCAGCTGATGGTTAATTTTTTCCAGAAACCCATTTTGAAAATATTGATGCCTTTATTTCCATTCAATTAAATCTGATAGTTAAATGATAATAAATTTTCTTTTTGGTATAAATAAAATATTTAAACTTAACATTGTGAGTTTTAATATACCCTCCTTTAAGTTGTTCGGTGTCTTTCTCAAATACGTCAGTGTTCCAGGAACACTATTAAAAACATACCTAGGGTGCCTGGGTGGCTCAGATGGTTAAGCGTCTGCCTTCGGCTCAGGTCATGATCCCAGGGTCCTGGGATCGAGGCCCGCATCGGGCTCCCTGCTCCTTGGGAGTCTGCTTCTCCCTCTGCCTCTCTCTCTCTCTCTCTCATGAATAAATAAATAAAATTAAAAAAAATAAAAAATAAAAAATAAAAACATACCTAAAAGCGTCCAGACAGGGCGCACATTTTTCTTTCTGTCTCAGGTCCCAACATGGCCTGGCCGGCGCTGCTCATGGCCAGGTGTCAGGGCCCTCGGGGGAGGCCTGGGGCCATGTCGCCGTCCAGTAGATCCTGTGCAATAAAAAGTCATCACCATCATAATAATGGTTATAATAATACTGTCTGCTAAGGACAGCGGATGTTTTCTCAACACTCCATGAGGAATAGATGGTGAAAGAGTCCCTTGTATTTATTTGTAATGCACAACCGAGCAAACCGTGCTAAGCTCCAGGCTGACGGCTCACAGGCTTTGGTGGGCTCAGCCTTGCTGCCCTTCCCTACTGACTTTTCTCCCCTCCTTCCTCCATCCCAGATGCTCAGCCCCAGGATTCAGTCATCAGAGCAGGTCCAGGGTGGGGACATGCTGACTCTTGACTCATCCTGGGTCCTGGGACCCAGCCCCTGTGGGGGTGAGGGGTGTCCCATGCTTCTGACTGTCATTGGATTTGGCCCTGGGCCCACCCAGTGGTGGGAGACGGGGGGCTGGAGCTCAGGCATCTTGACAGCAAGCATATCAAGGTGCTGCATGGTCCCTCCTCTGGGCTGTGGGGACCCCTGGGCAGCCCCCAGGCCTCCGCCCACGTCCACAGTCCAGAGGCCTTGCCGGGGAAGCTGCTGTGGGGTTATTTGAGGTCATGCCTGCCCACCAGGCTGCAAAATCAGGGCCACATCCTGACCAAGTCTGTCTGCGGCTTCCCGGGTCTGTGTCTGAGATAAGGGTAAAATGCCACAGAAGGCGGCAAATCAAGGGCCGCCTGCCTTGCTGACACTTGCCAGGTGCACCAGACAAAGGCTCCACCCCTGTCCTAAGGCAAGGCCTCCAGGTGCGGCACTGAGTCTCCCGTCTGCTCAGAGTCCTCTCACACGTCCCCAGGTCGCCCAGGCTCCCGGGCCAAGCCTGAAGCTGGGAACACTGGCAAGGAAACGCTTTTGTCCAGCCTCGCTTATCTGATCTCACCAGCAGGCAGCCTGTCTTATGATAACAAATCACTTCCTCTGTTAAACAAGGCAGGGTGTTTGTAAACAGGCGGGGGCCAGACGGCCCACATTTAGTGGAGGCTCCCTCCCTGGGGGTCTGCGGGAGAGGACCCTCTCTGTTCTTGGTGGGCTGGGGGTGTGGATGGCAAAGCCTGAGGGGACACCGTGAGCCCAGCAAGCACCGGGTTCTGTATCGTTTCTGGGATCTGTGATTCTGGCCGGCCTTTCCCTCAAGGTCGTTTGAAGTGCGCAGTGCCCTCCGTTTGTTCCCTCCCCAACTCCCCGGGATAACTGCTTCGAGACTCTGCAGAGTTACCGGCCTCCAGCGTAGAGAGGAGGAAAATGAAGCAAAGATTTTACCCTTGAACACTCATGTCCCACTAGGGCCTGAGGTTTAAACAGTGGCAGAGTCCCTTCTATGACCTCCTCGCTCTTCTTGCTGGTGGAGGATGTGCCCTAGACGTTCTGCTCACAGAAGCCGGCCCTCCGGGCTCAGGAGTGGCCGCTGGGATCTCTGCAGGGAAAACTAATTCACAGAGCAGTTTGGTATTCACACATCTGCAAGGATTATTATGGAAACCCTTAAACCCACAGGAAGCAGAGAGACTGGTATAGTGAGTCCCGGCGTCGCCTGGCCCTCGCCGGGTTGCCAGCCCGCAGCGGCTGGGTTCGTCTACACCCAACCCACGGGTCATTTTAAGCCAGTCCCAGACATTATATTGTTTCATCCCTAATATTTCGGAAAGTATTTATGAAAGAAAAGAGCTAAGCACACGCCCAGGCTCCACAGCTCCATATTTGCACCTAGAATAATGGCCAGTGACCCCTTGAGGTCACCAGACGTCAGTGCTCACACAACCTGCTGGCTATGCGACATTTTTAAGTAGCTGTGTTTTCCAGCGAGGGCCTCCAAGTCTGTTTTAATCTTTCCGTCTCCCTCCCCTGCCCGTTCTTTGTGACTTACTTGTCTGCGGTGGGCGGGGTCGCCGCAGTGTGCGGGCTGGGTCTGGCCAGGAGCTCGCCTCTCTCCACCTGCTCTGCACCTGCCCCCCCAAGGACCCAGCCTGCCAGGCTCTCCGTGCCGCCAGCCTGGTGACCACCCCATCACCTCCCTGGAGGGGCTGCAGGGGAAGGTACGGAATTTCATTCTTCTGGTTTTCGTTATTGCTTGCACTACTTCTCTGAGGAGAGATGCCCCTCATCAGCTGTCGGGCCCCTGGAGGGCCCCCATCTTGGAAGGGAGGGGAAAGGCTTCCCTCGTCCCCTTGGTTTACCAGCTTTCAGAAAAGCAAGTTAGTTTTTAAGCACCTGCAAAGTTGACTTACGCTGTTATTTTTAGCCTCATTGTGAACTCCTGGATTTTACCACATTTGATGTGTTTCAGCTCATTGCAGAGGCTTGAACGGCTGCACGCGCAGCCGGCGGGTAGTGTTCCCTTGCAAGTGTCCGCCACGCACCTCTCCGTCCCTCGACAGCCCAGCCTCCCTCCACGTCTGTATTTCGTGGTGTTGCTTTGATGGGCAGCTTTTGAGGTTTACTAATTTTTCCTGGTTGAGATTTTTAATGGGAGAAATGGAATGAGCAGGGTTAACTAAAAAGGGATCAGGATTCCTCTTTCTGTCTTAATTACATTTCTCAAAAATTTTACTCCAAGAGCAGAACAGAGAAAGTTCTCTTGCCCACTGCCCGGCCATGGTTTCTTCTCACATGGAAGTGTCATTTTGCAACTGAGCACACTTGCTCAAAAGAGAGGGAATGGGGACAGAGGCTGGACAGAGGGGGTGGGCCACAGTGCCCTGGCCCCTCCTTCTTGCAAAGCCTCAGGCACCCACAACTTGGCTGTGGTCCCTAATGGTCAGGGCCTGTCTTTCTCAAGCACTCCTGCTGTGGCTCAGTGTGGGCACCCAGTGTGGGCACCCAGCCCCATCCACACCCAACAGGCTGCATCACAGTTGCTCCGCCTGTGATCGGGGGACCTGGGAGAGACGGGCAGGCCCTGGAATCAGGCATAAGGCTGTGGGCAGGGAGCCCGGGGTCCCTGGCTGGAGGATCGCAGGTGGGAACTGTTCTCGGCTCAGGAAGGTGCTCAGGACGTGCTGCATGGGGCCGGAGCTCATCGCAGGTGGGGGAAGCCAACCGACTTCTTCCTCTGCCATCAGAGACCTTCGCCCTTTGACCTGGGGGGAGGCCCTCTGAGCTATGCTTCCCAGGGCAGACGAAAGCCATCACAGCTGGGCAAGGGTGCAGGGAGAACTTCCAGTGGTCAGTCCGTGGCCCTCTCTCTGAGCTCCTCCCTTGCCCCCAGTGGACAGGGCAGCAGCGACAAGAGGGCTCACCTGCGCTGCGGGAGGCGCGTGTGGACATGGGCCGGAGGGCAGGAATGTGCGCAGGAGCCTGCCGGCCGACTTGGGCACCCTCCAAGTGAGGTGGCATTTGACAAAGAAAGGAAGAACAAGAAGGAAAGGAGAGGCGTCCCCATCCCCGCGCTCTCCACTCCCCCCGGGATCTGTGTGCAGAGGATCAAGGCGGCCGAGTGCACGGTAGAGTCTGGAGAGGGGCGCCAGGACGCCTCCTTGGGCCACCGGGTGCTGCTACATGGAAGGTCTCTTCCCAAGGTCTGTGTATTCCTGCCTTTGGCCCCCAACACCCCCACTCCACCCTCATCTTCCTCAGCCCCACCTGCTGCCTCCACCCAGCCCCCCACGCGACCCCGAGACCACAGGACAGGCTGTCCTGTCCCCACAGAAAGGTGTCTGCCTGTGACCCACGTCCCGGGTGCAGGGCCTTCCCTGTGTGGCTCACATCTCTGGCATTGGCTTGGTGCAAAGCGGACGCCCAGTAAGTGCTCGTGAAAGCCAGAATAACACACAAGCATTATCTCATAGTTCTGGAGGTCAGAAGTCTGAAGAAAAGTGTGGGGCGGCTGCTCCTTTCTGGGGGCTCTGGGGAGACCACGTTCCCTGCCTTTTCCAGCTTGGGGGCACCCGTGTCCCTCCGCCCATGGCCCCTTCCTTAACTTCAAACCAGCAGCCTCTCTGACCCTCCTGCCTCCCTCCTTCCCTCATAAGGACCCACCCAGGTAACCAGGATCACCTCCCATCTTAAAACCCTCAACTCAGTCTTGCCTGCAAGGTAACACGGCTCTGGGGATTCGCTGTGGATGTCTTAGGGGGCATGACTCTGCCAACCACAAAAGCCACATAAAAACTACCACGTGTATTCCCACTTTTCACATTGCCTCTCAGATGGATCAGTGGGTTAGTGCACCTTTCAAAACAGAGTTCAGATAAACCCTTCAATGTCAGCTGTAGAAGGTGTAAGATACAAAATTGATGAGTTTGCACGAGAACACAAACGTGCTGAGTGTGGGTTGCTTCGCTGTCCGTGGTCTGTCTGCTCAGGGCTGCACTAGCCAGAAGCAACCTTCGCTTCAGTTCCAAGGTTCTGAGGGGGAATCTGCTGTGCCTCCAAGCTGGGGTCGGGTGGCAGGCGGAATTTGGGGGCCCAGGGCCACCATTGTCTCTCCCTGAGGGTGGGGAGCGCAGTCCCCAGAGAACTGGGGGCTGTCAGGCGTGTGTTCAGCAGTCAGCCCTCAACCCTGGACCACCGGCTCATTGGACCCCTGGGAGCGGAGTCCACATGAACTCCCCTCCTCCTTCCCTGCAGGGGAGGATGCGTCTCAGGCTCCTTCCCTCTGAGGCTCCTGAAGACCATCCCACCGCCCTTCCCCCAGGATTGACTCTGCCGGGGCCCTCAGCCTGAATTCCCTCTGGGTTCTCTTCTTCATTATTCATCCATTCAATGATTCTCTTGCAGGAACCAGGAAGATGGCCACATTGTATCAAGATACCTTGTATCCTGCAAACTTGCGGTCCTCCCTTACTAGATCTGCAACTTGTAGCCACCGTTTGTGGGGTGGGATTTTCCACCTGGCCAATTATGTCATCTGCAAACAAAGATAGTCTTATTTCTTCCTTTCCAATTCGTATAATTTTCACTTACTTCCCTTGTCTTAACTGCATCACGTAGGACCTCCAAGTACCACATTAACTAGGAGTGGTGACGGGGACATCCTTGCCTTGCTCCTGACCTTAGGAGGGAAGCTCTAGTTTCCCAGCATGAAGTATGATGTTAGCTAAAGGTTTTTTGTAGATGCTATCAAGTTGAAAAGTTCTCTTCTATTCTTAGTTTGCTGAGGCTTTTTCTCATAAATGAGAGTTGGATATTTATCAAATGCTTTATGTAACTATGGATATGTTCGTTGGTTTTTTCCTCCTTAGCACACCTGAGATAAATCCCACTTGGTCATGGTGTATATTCCTTTTATACCATTGTTGAATTCAATTAGCTAATACTTTCTTGGGGATTTTTGCATCTATGTTCATGAGAGATAGTGGTGTGTACTTTTTTCTTTCTTATTTTTATCTTAGGGTAATGTTGGCCTTGCAGAATGAGTTAGAAAGTACTCTCTCATATTTTCTGTGAAAGATTGCAAAGAATTGGTATCATTTCTTCCTTAAGTGTTTGGTACAATTTGTCAATGGATCCATCTGGGTCTGGTGCTGTTTTGGAAGATTATTAATTATTGATTCAATTTCTCTCATATATATATGTATATATATGCTTATTGAGATCATCTGTTTCTCTTTGTGTGCATTTTGGTGGGCTGTGTCTCCCACAGGATTGGTCCATTTCATCGAGGTATCAGACGTACAGGCTTAGACTTGTTCATCATATTCCTTCATGTCCATGGGATCTGTAGTCTGTGCTGATGGCCCCTCTTTCATTTCTGACGTTAGCAGTTTGTGTCTTTTCCCCCCCTTAGTCTTGCTGGAGATTTGTCAATTTTATTAATCTTTCCAAAGAACTAGCTTTTGGTTGTTGATTTTCTCTATTGTTTTTCTGTTTTCAATTCCTTGATTTATTATTTCTTTTTTTCTTCTTACTCTGGGTTTTACTCACTCATCTTTTTCCAGTTTCACAATGTGGAAATTTAGGTCATGCACTTGAGATCTTTCTTCTGCAATCATCTGCAAATGCCCCCGAGCACCCCTGCCACTGCACCCCACACATTGTACGTGCTAAGTTGCATTTTCTTTTCACTTAATCAAGATAATTCTTCATTTCTCTGGAGGCTCCTTCTTGGACTCATTTATCCAAATGTTCTGGTCAAACCCACCGACCTGTTCCTCATCGCTGTACTAATGAGTCCGTCAGGATTCGCTTGATTTTCATGACCACATTTTTCATTTTTTGCATTTCTTTTTTATTCTTTCTTAGAGTTTCCAGCTCTCTGTTTACATTATTCATTTATTGTTGCATATTGTTGATTTTGTCCATGAGAGCCCTTGGCTTATTAACTGTAGTTATTTTAAATCACTGGTCTGATCATTCTAAAATCTCCACTATACCTGAGCTGCCTCTGTTTTATCTGCCTGTTAGCAGCCTTGTGACTTTTTGTTGAAAGCTGGACGTGATACGTGAGGTAAAAGGAGCTGAGATAACTAGACCTTTAGGCTTTGGTGTGAGGTTTCTGTTTATCTGGCTCTTTCTCACCGTATTTCTCTGGCTATTACCTCCAGCACATGTTGGAAAGAAATGGTTGGAGCAGTAACTTTTAACTTGTTTCTTATCTCAACAGGAAACTGATATTTCACTGTTAAACATCATATCAACTGTGTATTTTTAAATGACCTTTATCAGATTGAGGCAATTCCCTCTGCTTTGCTGCGTTCTAGTTTGGTTCTTCTAGTGTGCTGGGTTTTTTTTTTTTTAATTATGAATTCTGAATTTTGTCAAATGCTTTCTATACATCTGTTGAGATGATCATATGAATTAATCCTTCATTCTGTAATCCTGTAAATTACAAAAATTGATTTATTAAATTACATCTTTTTATTTTGAGATAATTGAAGATTCACACTCAAATCAGAGAGATTTCATGGATCCTTTATCTAGTGTCCCTCCAATGGTAACAGTTTGCAAAACCGTGAACCAGCATCACAAGTAGGATGCCAACACTGATAGGTCAAAGCACGGACGGTCCATCCCACGAGGACCTTTGTTAGTCACACTCCTTCAGGTAGTGGGTTTTCACATTTTGTCCAGAACTTGTGTTTGTTATCTGTGGGCAGATGGTTCAGGGGGAGCTGTTCTCTGTGTTCTTTTTCTGTGATGACCGTTACCTCTTTGCCAAGTGTATAAAAAGCTTCCCCCAAATTTTCCTTTATGTATCATGTTTATTTCCCCGAAGAGTTTAAAGAGTGTACCAGAGTTACTTTTATCAGCCTTTTTCTCAGCACCTCTGGATTGTGGATTTGGAAAGATGTCCAGATCCTCCCTAGCACTGCCTTTTTTGTTCCAAGATTACAAAAGTATGTGTCTGCCTGCGTGCTTGCTTTCTTCCCAATTCTTTCACGTTTAAATCCTTGATCCATCTGAAATGTATTTTACTACAGGGAATAAAGAGTAAAGAGTAGGAGTATTATTTCACCCAAATGGATAACCGGTTGCCTTAATATCATTTATTAAATAATTTATCACTTAAATTATTAAATAATTTATCACTTAAATATTTATATCACCCTTAAATATAAGTATTTCTATCTCTATTTCACAGATCAGATCATTGAAATCAAGTTAAGTAAGTTCAAGGTCACACAGCTAAAAACTCTGAAAAGCCAGAATCAAGTCAGTTTTACAGATCACATGACCCACCTTCTTCCTTCCCGGTTGTAAACCACCTTGTCTAATGTCAGAGCTCCAAGGGGCCATGGGAGCCTGCCTCCTAGAAGACCGTGCTTGGGCAAGTTGCCCAGCAACATAGTCTTTGGTTTGGGGCCTAGAGATGCTTTGTAGGAAATGTTGTTTTTAAGAGGGATGTCTCCATGGCACTCAGATAGTTAACCCCCCTTGGATGATCCAAAGCACCTCAGTCTACACCAAACTTGCCTTCGTGGTGCACCAACTAACGAGATTCTTTGGTTATTTGCAGAGTCACTGTTTCTCTTTGAGATGCACCAACTCGATTCAGGTGGAAAAGCTGAGGCACTAGGAAGATTTCTGCTGCAGAGTGAGTTGGCTGGTGGCTGGTGCCTTCTTTCCCCTTATCCCACACTTTTGTGGTGTAAAAAAGTATGCTTTGCTGAGAGGTGAGCAGGAGGAAAAGCAGTTGGCTTGGCAGGTGGACCGGGAGAGGTTCTTCCCAACTGGGGCCCAATGGGGGAGGGCTGGCGCATCTCACTGCCCATCACATTCCACAGAGGGAAATCAGCGGGGAACAGTGACATCATGTCCATGTCTCTGAGCAGGTGAACGACTCTGTGGCTCCTGACCCACGTGGAAAGCATGTACAGGTTGTCATAATACAGAACCCTGGACATCCAGGGTCATCACCACCTTGCTTCTCCCTGCAGCCCTCCAGAGCAGTCCACACACATATGTGAATACCTACTAAGTGCCAGAGACTATGCTGGGTCCTTAATCTCAGACGTGTCCATTAGTAGGATTAATGATGCAGTGTGGCACAGGGTGGAGCAAGGTGTGGGGTTAGTGGGGAGAATGATGTGGGGTTAGTGGGGAGCATGGTGCTGAGCAGTGGGGAGCAAGGTGTGGAGTTCCTGGGCGTGGCGTTAGGAGGCCAAGCACACAAGGAGGCAGTGTGACATTCACTGGGGCTTGGGGTTCGCTGAGCCAGGGTCTGCACGTGCCAAGGCAGCCAGGGCAGTTGTGACTGGGATGCGAGGCCAGTCAGGCAGGTTAGGGCAGCAGGTGGGGATGCGCATATGGTGAGATGAGAGGGAGGCTAAGTGGAAACCAGCTGTCACCCAGGGTGACAGTGATGAGCAAAGTGCATGCAGACAGAGAAGAGAGATCCGCGGCTTGCTGGCAGGTCTGCTAGCCCTGACAGAGCTTCTCCATGGCTCTCCAAGGCCCTCGGGGTGATTGGCTGGGGCTCCCCGTGTGGCTCAGGGTGCCCCTGCCCAAGTGTCCTCCCTCCATTGTGCTCCCCATGTGGGCCAGTCTCCCTTCTCTGATTCGCACATACTCTGTGGGCCCACGTCCTTCAGACCTGCAATCGCCCAGCCTCTCCCACCTGGGACCCTGGCTGCGCCACTCTGTCCTGCCAGCCCTGCACGGCGTCCCAGCTGCCGGGACCCTCTCTGCGCCCCCGTAGGCCTGACTCAGTGGTCCTTCCCATGTGCTTGTCCCCTGGAGTCATCAGGACACACGTGCCCAGCATTCCTGGGGCTGGCAGAGGTGTGTGAGTGTGTGGAAGGACAGGTTATGCGGGAGCACCAGGGTCAGCGGGGAGAAGTCCCCCAAATAGTGAAGTATTAAAACTTCTCCTCTGCTGAAGACCCCCTTTAGACGATAAAAAATAAACTACAGACTGAAAGTACTCACAAATCAGAATTCTAACAAAGGACTTGAATCCAAAATATACTCTAAATTCAGCTGCAAGAAACAAGCCAATTAGAAAATGAGCAAAAGATTTGAACAGACACTTTGCCACCATTATTAGCCATGAGGGAAATGCCAGTTCAAGCCACAGTGAATGATCAGTGCGCACCTGTCAAGACCACATGCTGGCAGGGATAGCAGGAGGCTGGTCCCCCATCAGCTGCTGGTGGGAGGTTAGGGCGCACAGGCTGCTGGAGGATGGCCTGTGGCCCCTTCTAAAATGGAGCACACACTCCCTGAGCCACTCTGCAGCACGCTCCTTGGTGTTTACTCCGGGAAATGAAAACGTCTGCACAAAAGCTGGTAGCAGCTTTACTCGTGATACCTGCGGCCTAATTGTAGGCCTGGAGAGGGCTCAGCAGTGGCCAGGAGTTAAGAGAGGGGGTTCCCACTCTGGGCTGGCACGAGGGCCGAACTAAAGTTAATTCTTGATGACTTTGTGGGGTTGGCACAGAAACCTGGGGCGGCCTCTGGGGAAGGTGAGTTTCTTAGGTGGCTTGTGTAGCTCAAAGCCCAGGGACAGAGCGGGCAGGTGCCTGGACCAGGGCCTCTCTGCTCTCTGGCCCTTGTTCAGACCACTCGGACTAGGTGGGCTCCCGAAAGAAAACCAGGAGCTGTCTCCCAGAGGAGGGGCCATCAGCGGGGAACACGAACAGCGGGTGGCATATGCACCTGTCTCGCCCACCGCCTGTAGAGTCCTGTCTGCAGAGCCCCGCTTTTAGAGTAAGAGCCCACACGCGGTAGGCTCAGGAGGGGGCTGACGTGTTGACCCTGCGCTTTCAGGAAAAAGCCAACAGAGAAGACAACAGCAGGGGCTCTGATGTTTGGAAGGTGGAGCTGGGCTCTGCAGCTGGAGGGGCCCGCCAGCCCCAGGCTGCGTACAAGCAAATCACGGCGGAACACAAACACGCCACTCTTCCTGCTGCTTGCTCTCCAACAAAAATGGTGGAAGCTTCATGGGTTTACTTGGCTGGAAAAGTTACTTTAGAGGCTTATTATACATTTCAGTTATTAAAAGCTTGGGCCTAAGTAAATAAAGCAAAGGTGAGGAAGAGAGGCATTTGGAGGGAAACTGTTTCCAAAGAATTCTTGACAATTCGCTTTAAGCAGAATTTAGTTTTGATTGAGAGAAGCCAACCAGGAGGAAAGAATCCCAGAAATTCTTCGCAGCGTCTGAGTCTGGGCATGTCGCTTAAGCCCCATCATGGTTCCCAGTCCTGGACTGTTCTTCCTGGCAGACGCGGGGCTTTGCAGATAAAATGTGCTTATGGTACGACTGTGATAAACCAATTGTCCTGTGTAACCCCCACCTCGATAAGACACAGGAACTCTCGCTCCCCTTTCTAGCACCCCCACCTCCCGCCAGAGGCAGCCAGGTGCTCCATCACTGAAAGGTTGGTCCTGTTTGAACTTCACGGAGACGGATGCATGCGGTTTGCACTCTGTGTCTGGCTTCTCTCCTGCACTGCGCTGAGACCTGTGCTGTTCTGCCCTACACTCGTCCTCAGGCGGCAGCGCGGCTCTATCTGGATCCCGAATCATTTCCTCCCTGGAAAGAGATGCTGCCCTGTAGCTGTTTGGCTAAATGTAGACAAATCCCCTCTTCTGTGGGGAGGGGGCTCGTGTCCGGGGTGAGGGTCCCCAATTTCCTGGCCACTTCTAGATCGAGAGCATCTGCTCCATCCTGCCAGGGACCCTGTCTGCAGCCCTAGGGAGAGTTACTGACAGGGGTGACTGAGGAAAGAATGAAATCCAGGAACCCGAGATCGGAGGTTTTTCTGGGCAATGTTCCCCAGGCCCTGCCTGCAGCAGGTGCTATAACACGATGATCAGATTCGGTGGGATTCTCCTTAGCAGGAAGGTGGAACCCTCAGGTGGAGGGCTGGCAGGTGGCATCAGCACTGGGCCACCTCCACAATTAAACAGTGGAGTGTGCAGACAGGACCAGACTCTTATTGCTGAGATTTTGTTTTTCCTCACAGAGAAGCAGGAATTTGGATGCTCTGAGCTGTCAACAAACCCAAGGTTGTGGCCTCAGGGAAGGGGAGGGGGCTCGGGGTTCTTATTCTAAACTTAAAAGGCCTGCAATAAGAATAGCTCATCACTAATTGGACCTCGGGCTCCAGGATGGTAAAACTCAGCTTCATCGTGACCACCCACAGGCTGGAGGATGAAAGCTGCTCCCTCTGAGATTAGGGACCACAGGCGAGTTGCACCAGGGCCTCGGCCAGCTGGAAGCCAGCCCTGAAGAGCACAGGATCTCAGATCTGAGGGGAGCCGAAAGGTCTCACTCGGCTCCGTGTGCAATGTTGCCACCACCCTCCGCCTTCCCACCCTCCTCTGCAGCCCCAACGACCCCCCTCCCTCGTCCTGCTCCCTGGAGCCTGTGGGGTCGGTTCAGGAAACAAACATACTAAGCCGTCCAACCTAGAAGTAATGAATAATGGAAAATTAGAGCCAATCCACCAGGAAAAAGATAAGGAGCATGGTCACGCTTCTGGAGAGTCATGTTTTCTCTGCAACGTGAAATGGGATGGAGATAAACTCCAGTGGGTATTCAGGGGTATTCTCTGCTGTTCCATTGCTGTGTAGTAAATACGCTTTGAGCATTTCCTGCCCCAGGACTCCAGGTTTGCACATCCCTCCCACCTCACCACCATGCCGGCTCTGTCTCACCAGGCAAGCAGGGGTTCGACATCTCAAGCGGCTCCTCCAGAATGCAATACCCGCCTCGCCATCACAGGGCCAGAAATGCCTGGAGGGGGCTCCATGCCCACTGAAGATCCAGCACCTATACTTTGGGTGCAAATAGGAGATGCTCCATAACTACAGGGAAAAAATAACCCTCACATAGACCCCTAGTAAACACCAAGCTATGCACTCCTTGGCACTGTTTGTACAGCTCTTCAGAGTAGAACAAACTCCTTCCCACAACTCCCCAACAGAGTACAAATGTTCCAGCATTTGAATGTGCTTTATTTAACTAAAAGCACTTGGTGTAAGTTCAGCCAGGTGATATGTGTCAAGAGTCTTAAAGACATCCATATCCCTTGTGCCAATATCCTACTTCTGCGAAAGGAATTCAAAGAAAAAAATTCAAAAAATGGAAAAAATCAATATACCCCAAAATAGGCATTTTGGATAGCATTATTTGTAATAGGGAAAACTATAAACAACCCAAATGTCCAAGAGGGAGATTAGGTGGGCTCTGTGGTAAATCCTTATACCAGATGATGCTAAAACAATAAACACACACACATCAAGAGCTAACAACATGCACTCGCACATCCCTGAGTTACCGTAGTGTTCTGTGTAATAATTCTGTTCCAAAGCAAATAAGATACTATACATCACATATGAGAACAGGTTTTTTTTTCTTGTGCTATAATATAAAAGAAAATATGGCAAAAATGTTCACCAGGGTTTTCTCTGGGTGATAGGAATCTAAGTGATTTCTTCTTTTTTTTTCCATTTGTTTTTTATTTTCCTACTTTCCTATAGAGCATTTTATAATGGAAAACTCCCAATAGAATGTTGGCTTCATTCTGTTTGGAACTTTTGCAGCACGCATGTCGACCACCTCTCGTGTGCATTACCTCCTCCACCACATGGTACATTGCTGTACAAACCAGTGAGGACCTGGGGTCCCCAGTGGGGCACAGAGCTCTGCACACAGTCACCTCCCTTCCTGTCTTCAGAGCAGGATGGACGACTTACCTGTGTACTTCCTCTCTGCACAGACAAGGAGACAGAAAAGTACATGGTGCCGGGGAGCCGGATCATCCCCACATCCCACTGATAAACTTCAGCAGGGGAATTAATATTTTTGGTCTATTAATATCATTCCCGGATGTAATGCAAACCATTTCCAACACCTCCATTGTTTCAGTGCATACTTTCCTTATGAGGTTGCCTTTGGTGGCCAGGGGATTTGCACGCTACAACAAAGTCCTCATAAATTTCCAAACAATAGTCTCTCGTGTCTGCCTCTCTGGCTGAAGGACAGACATTGCAGCTTTGGGCTCACTTTCTTCCAAATATGCATACTGTTAAAGACAGAGGATCTGTCAGTCCTTAATAATCAGGACCTACTGGAGTGGGTCCCTTTTGTAGCATTTAAGAAAGACTTTCAGGAAGATGGCCAGAAGGATAGCTTTCCTTGGGCTAAATACTCAGACAAAGGGAGAATAATACCCCAAATAAAGGACACCCCACAAAGTCCAGCAAGGAATTCTCTAAAAATAATGGGGAAATTTAGAGAAAAAGACCATCTCTGGTCCAGTAAACAGTAATTGCTCCGTGGGGAGGCGGGGAAGGTAGAGGAAGAGGGCCCTGAGCTGGGGTTGGAACACCAATTAAAAACCGTTACTCGAGTACATCTGGATTTACACTATTTTAAAAAGAGAGAAAAATGTAAATGCCTGTGAGGACAAGACAGGTTACTGGTATTCAAATACTAAGCTTGTAATCATAATAGATATTTTAAAAGAGCAAGCAAAGACGCCATGTGGATCACAGTCCAAAAGCAAGGCAGAAGCACGTAACAATGAGAACACCAAAGGAGCCGGAAGACTCGGGGAAAGGAATCTCAGAGGTCCCCTCGCTGACTCGAGCATGCGGACAGCGGCAGCAGCAATACTGATCGTGGTAGTACTAACCCCATTTGTGGTACGTGTGCGAACGTTGCCCCATTTCTCTCTCCAAACCCAGGGAGGCAGGCGCCATGTATCAAGTGCACAAATAAGGAAACTGAGGCTTGCAGAGATTCAGTGCTTGCCCAAGATTACGCCACATGCAAGCAGGGCCACGTTGCAACCCAGATACAACTTTCAAGCCCTTACAGCAATGTGGAAATGAATAATTCAAAAGTGAATTCCAGAAACTTTCCTGACTGAAAGTGAATCTTGGCACGGATACTACAGGCAGCAAGCCTTGCCCAAAAGCAATTTTAAAAGAAAGGCTCCACCCCCATCTCCAACGCCAGGCACCTACTTGTCAAGTTTTTAGATTAAAAAGAGAAAGGATCATATAAACACCATGAAGACGTGAGAGTTGAGGTCTGAATATTCTGGAATTTGTCCCTTAGACTTCCGGAATGAGAATACTTTGGAAAATGTTAAATAAATAGAGTTCAGACTATCCTGTCTCCACGCCATCGCCCCAATAGGTGCTTCGAACATAGCACGTCTCAGACATCTCTCCAGGTTTTGCCCTGAAGACCTGTCCTGGCCCCTCATTTCCTCCATTTCTGTTAACTGGAGCTCCATTGACCCCGGGTGTCCGGGTGTCAAGCCTCTTCCGCCCCTCCTACAAGGGAGCAGCTCCTTCCATCCAGTCTCTTTGAAACAGGTAATGACATGGACGCCTGCTCTGTGGGAGTTCCTGGACTCGTTACCGACACCCAGTCACCCCATCGCCGTGAGGCCAGCATGAAATGGCGCCTGCAGATTGTCCAAACTTGCCCTGGGCCCTCAGCCCCGCCAGACCGTGATCCCCACCTGCCCATTTGGAGTTTTTGGACCCCACATATGTTGTTGAGGTGGAGTTTATGCTATTTCAAGATCATAGTAATTAGAAGAAAGTGATTATAATTGAATCTAGGATGTAATGATGCATTTAATAAATTCAACAAAATCTCAGTGTGTCATATTGCAATAATATTGAAACCAACTAAGAAAAAGGATAAAAACATACCTAGGCAGAGGGCAAGTGACTAACTTCTTAAAAAACAGAAAAGGTACATATATGGACACTGTGAAAAGTATTTAAAAGCAATGAAAACACAAATACAAAACACTACGTTTAGAACATGAAGCCCAAGTGTTATATCATGTGACAGCGTTTCCCAAATTTCGGTCTTCTGCATGCAAATGTCAGCTTTGCCATATCCGTATCATTTAAATCACTATCATTTGCTGGATGCATCTTTAATAGACTCGACTTTTTCTCCACATACAGCAGTGTCTGTAAGGTCACAGATCTGTTGTTCTGGCTGTGCTTTTCCCTACAGTGCACGGAAATGATTCAGCAGCTTTAAAAATAAAAATGCTCTAGGGCGCCGGGGTGGCTCAGTCGTTAAGCGTCTGCCTTCGGCTCAGGTCATGGTCCCAGGGTCCTGGGATCGAGCCCCGCATCGGGCTCCCCGCTCCGCGGGAAGGCTGCTTCTCCCTCTCCCACTCCCCCTGCTTGTGTGCCCTCTCTCGCCGTCTCTGTCAAATAAATAAATAAAATCTTAAAAAAAAAAAAAAAAAAATCTACCTATATACCACCTAAAACCGTTTGCATAACCCCTCCATACTTTGGGACTTAAGGAGAGGGAGAATCGCACCTTACCCGCGCAAACACAGACAGCACAGCAAATAAGGACACAAGTAGATGGACAGAGACGGTCAGAATGGAGAGGCAGCTACCGCCTCCCCCACACACCCAGACCGCCTTGACCTGCGTACAGCAGCCATCCCGAAGCATCGCCAAGCTGGCTTGTTATGCTACTCATTTTATCAGGGAAATCTTAAATAAAAAATGTAGGCCAGCTCCTTAAAATCTAAAACTTCACTTAAAACCTAGGGTAATTTCCCACCTCAAGTAAATTCTTACAATGATAGGACTTCTCACGGAGCAGATCCAATATATCTTACAGAAAGGTGGAACCATAATTTGCATTAACATTGAAAATGTACGAATACTATAAATATTTGAATAGTTACCAAGATGGCACTATAAAATTCAAACTTTATAATTTTTTCTAATTATAAAAGTAATCCATGTGTATTGCAGGTCATTTGAAAAATAAAGAAAACACAAATAAGGAAATAAAATTCATCTAGACCCAACACACTGTTAAGATCTTCACACATGTTGATATCTTAATAATACATAAATACATAAATATATAGACAAATATGTTCACAAAAAAATGTGTTCCACAATATACAAGATGCTTTTCCTACTTAGCAATGTGAGCACTTTTCCAGTTTGCTAAGGCTCTTCTAAAGTACCATTTCAAAGGCTCCGTGACATTTCATTATTGGAAATTATCATAATTTAGCTTGTAGCTCGCTGTGGGACTTTTAGAACTGCTTCTACTTTTCACTGCCATCCCACTTACACATGAGCTCCAGTGGAAGTTCAGTTACAATGAAACATTTGAAATATATTATCACAGTTACCATTCCGTACCTTAACCAATGTTTTCACTTATCTGACCAAATATTTCAACAAATAAAAGAGTCCAAAGAGTGTAGTGTGTTTCCCCTTACAGAGGCTTGATGTTTTCATCTGCTTTACAAACGTATGCATAGTGGGGTTTCATATTGTTGTACATTTTATATTTTTATGTGCTCAGATCTACTAAGCTTCCCATCTCTGGTTTCTGCTTTTGATATTATGCTTACATCTCTCAACTTACTTCAGTTTTTCTTACAGTTTCTTACTAAATGCATTGTTTCCTCAATGCAAACTTTGTGCACATTTCTTGACCTAACTAATCTGGGTATTTGATAGTGTTGCTCATTTGAATGGATCTTCCATCCTTAGCACTGCAGCCAACTGGTTATTGCTAGCATTGGAAGCACCACTGGCTTCCTGTATTAATTTTATTATTTGTCATTATAATTTCCTCTCCTGGTTTTACTAATTTCAGTCCATTCTTTGGGTGTTTTGAGGAAGTTTTGTGGCTCCAAGCTCTGAATCTGAAATCAGCCAGACCTGTGTTTGCATTCTAGATGCACCATTTGCTAGATCTGGGTCTTGGACAAGTCATTATATTCTCTTTTCCTCAGTTGTATTTAGATATAATTGACAACACTGTGTAAGTTTAAGGTGTACAACTTTACGATTATGTATATATATATAGTGAAATGACTACCACATTAAGGTTAGTTAGCACATTTATCATCTCACAAAGTTACCACGTTTGTGTGTGAGTGTGTGGTTGTGATGAGAACATTTAAGATCTACTCTCAGCAAATTTCAAGTATGTAATATAGTTTCGTGAACCACAGTCACCATGCTATGTGTTAGATCCCTAGAACTTACTCATCTAATAACTAGAAATTTGTATTGTTTGATCAGCATGATCAGCATCTCCCCATTTCCCCCTCCCCCCAGCCCCTGGCAACCACCAATCTACAATCTGTCCCAGTGAGCTGGACTTTTCTAGATTCCACATATAAGTGAGATCACGCAGTATTTGTCTTTCTGTCTGGCTTACTTCACTTAGCATAATTTCCTCGAGGTTCATCCATGTTGTTGCAAATGCAGGATTTCCTTCTTTTTATTTTATGGCTGGATAATTATCCATTATATATGTATATATCCATTATATGTATGGATATGTATATATTTGTTACATATATATGTATGTATACATACATACATATACATAACCCATTTTGGGTTAATTTTTGTGAGTGGTATAAGATAGGGGTCCAAATTCATTCCTTGCATGGATATTCAGTTTTTCCAATGCCAGTCATTGTCTTCTGAAGGCCTCAGGTTTCATTTTTGTAAAATGTGCATGGTAAGACCTACTACCTCTTTGAAATGGTGTCACAGTGACATGAGATACTGTGTTTAAGAATGTATTATATATGCACATATACATATATATTATATATGTAAATATGTATTCTCAGACATGTCATGTGCAAATAATGGTAGTTCTTTCCTTTTTGTTTTTGGATGTTGTATCTCTTGTTTCTTTTTTTGGCCTTATACCTTGGTAGAACATCTGGAATGCTGAGTAACAGTAGACAGGGGGTCTTCCTGCCATCACCCCGATGATATTGGGAAAGCTCAATGCTTCACTGCCAAGGTTGCTGTCACCTGCTCCTATTTCATGATTCCTGTCAGGAGTTCTGCCAAGTATAAAATTCACAGCTGCCTCCTCTCCCAGATTTTGGGAGCCTGAACTGCTTCCATGACCGACACAGTCTAGGAGCACTACTAAGGGAAAGTCAGGGAGTCTTTCAATGTTGCAGGGTTCAGCTGTTCAATTCTAAGCACCTTATAATAATCTTGCTTGGCAGAAGTCCAGGGTGGTCTCCAGACCAGCTGGGCTCAGGGTCCAGGACTCCTATCTGGTTCCAACAGTGCAAGCTGCCCCTGCTGGTGCCCTCCCTCCCTCCCCCTCCTCACAGGAGAAGGGTCTGCTCTGGACAGTTGGCCTAATAACATAGTATGAGTTACCCTCTCCTCTTCCACCTTTTTCCCTTGCTTATCTCAGAGTTTGAAGAGATGTTGAAATGTGTTGAGCAAAAACATCTGGGCAGCTTCCAGGTAGAGGCAGGCTTGTCTTCATGGAGAGGATTTATGACTTTAGACGTACAGCCAGGAAAGGAGAATAAACACTGGCATATAGAACATATTCAAGAAAGGTTCCTACCAACTTAGAAGAGCAAAAACGTGAAGGATGTTTCCTTCTATTTCTGCTTATCAATATTTATTTTTAAAGACCGCATTTACTTAGAGAGAGAGAGTGAGATAGAGAACACGAGCAGCAGAAGCAGAGGGAGAAGCAGGGAGCCTGATGTGGGGCTCGATCCCAGGACCCCAAGACCACAACCTGAGCCGAAGGCAGTGGCTCAACTGACTGAGCCACCCAGGGGGCCCCTATTTATCAATATTTTTATCCGATAAGTTTGCTGAATTGTATCAGTGCATTTTCAGCACAGGTGAAAAAATAAAGAATTTTCCTTTTTTTTTTTTTAAATCGACTCCTTGTTTCCTTGATGGTGTCTTTCCAAAAAAGTACAATTTATTAAGCTTTTCTTTTATGGGTCATGCTTTTTGTGCCCTATCTAAGAAATATTTGCCCACTCCAAAGCTTCAAAGGTTTTTCTCCCATAAGTTCTATAGTTTTTAATTTTACATTTAGGGCTATAATCCATTTTGAGTTAATTTTTGTGTATAGTGTGAATTAAAGGTCAAGGTTGCAGTTTTTTCCCTCCATATGAATACCTAGTTGTCTTAGCACAATTTGTTGAAAAGACATTCCTTTCTTCATTGAGTTATCTTGGCACCTTTGTTGAAAATGAATTGACCATAGATACGTAGGTGCATTTCTACTGATAAGATGTAATTATCTTTTTTATTTTATGCTTGAATCCTGCAACACTGCCAAATTCAAGTATTACTTCTAGTAGTTGTCCGATCAAGCATGAATAGGTGTTGATTTCAAATGTTTTTTTCTGCTCAATTGATATGACCATGTGATTTTTCTTTGGTCCATTAATATGATGGATTATACTGTATGATTTTCAAATATTGAACCAGCCCTGGAATAAACCCTATCTATTCATGGCATACAATTCTTTTTATTTATTGCTGAATTCTATGTAGTAATGTCTTGTTGAGGATTTGTGCATCTACGTTCATGAGAAACACTGGTCTGCAGTTTTCTTTCTGTCTGGTGTTGATGTAGGGCTGATAAGAGCTTCGTAAAATGAGTTGGCAAGTTTTTCCTCCTCTTCTATTTTCCAGAAGAGATTGTGTAAAACTGGTGTTAATTCTTTAAACATTTGGTACAAGTCTCCAGTGAAACCATCTGGGTCTGGAGATTTATGTTTTGGCAGTTTTTAAATTACAAATTCAATTTCCTTAATAGTTATAAAGCTATTCCAATTATCTAATTTCCTATTGGGTGATTTGTGGTAGTTTGTGTTTTTTTATGAATTGGTCCATTTCATCCAAGTGGCCCTATTTATGTAGTCGTTTGTACTCCTTCAGTCTCCTATTGCTGTCCGCGGGTGACAGCCCCCGTTCATTTCTGATCTTGGTAATCTGCGTCTTCTCTCTTTTGCCAGTCTTGCTAGAGATCTGTCAATGTTTTTTTTATCTTTTCAAAGAACTAGTTCTTGTTTCATTGCTTTTCTCTTGTTTTCCTGTTTTTAATTTCATTAATTTCTGCTCTTACCTTTGTTATTTCTTTCCTTCTGCTTCTTTGGGTTTATTTTGCTCTTCCTTTTCTGGGTCCTTGCGGCTGGAGCTTCAATTATTGTTATGAGACACCTCCTCTTTCCTAATAGATGTATTTAGTACTAACTTCTCTCAACACTGCTTTAATTGTATTACTCAAATTTTGACATGTTGTCATTCAATTTGATGTATTTTTAAAATTTCTCTTGAGCCTTTGTGACCCAGGGATTATCTAGAAATTCATTGTTTAGTTCTCAAGTGTTAGGAGGGTTTCCTGTTATCTTTCTGTTACTGATTTCTGTTAATGATTCCATTTGGCCAGAGAACACGTTCTGTGTAATTTCAATTTTTAAAAATTTGTTGGGATTTGTTTTATGGCCCAGGATGTGGTCTACCTTGATATGTGTCCCAAGGGCACTTGGAGACAAAGCGTGTTTGGTGTTGCTGGCAGGATGTTTGACAAGTGCTGGTTCTGTTTGTTGATAATGTTGTTGAGTTCTGCTCTTGTGATTTTCTGTCTAGTTGTCCGTCAATTGCTGAAAGAGGCATGTTGAAGTCCCCAACTAGAATTGTCCCCTTTACTCCATCAGTTTTTGCTTCACGTATTTTGTAGTTCTGTTGTTTTGTGCACACACATGTAGGATTCCTATGTCTTTTTGGTGGATTGAGATTTTTATCATTAGATAACGTCTCTCTCTCCAGCAATTTCTTTTGCTCTGAAGTCTATTTTATCTGATATAGTCACTTCTGCTTTCTTTTGGATAATGTTTGTACGAGACATCTTATTCCACTTTTAACTTTCAACCTGCCAATATTGTTATGTTTGAAGTGAGGCTTTTGTCGGATGGCACACAGGTCCCAGTTCTTAATCCATTCTGCCAAGCTTTCAGTGTATTTCATTCCTTAGGCCATTTACATGTAGTGTAATTATTGATATGTTGGTGCTCCCACCTGATATTTTGTTTTCTGTTTGTTCTCTGTTTTTCACTTCTGTTTTCTTTTTCCTGCCTGTGGATTACTTGAACAATTGCTAGAATTCTATTTTATCTGTGATGTTTTTTAGCATATTTCTTTGTATAGCTATTTTAGTGGTCCAGATGCTACTTTATACATGATTATCTTATCGCAGCATATTAGTGTCACCATTTCACCAGCTCAGGTGAAGCAAAGAAGCCTCACCTCGCTCTCTGTCTTTTTACCCTCCTCTGTCTATGATGTCATTGTCTTATTTCTTGCACATCAGACAGTGTTATAATTTTTGCTTCACTTGTCAAACACAATTTAGAAAACACAAAAGGACAAAGAAGGCCTATTGTATTTACATATTTTTGTTTGCCATGTTCTTTCTTCCTCCTTGATGTTCAAGTTTCCTCTTTGGATCATCTCCTTTGGGGCTACAGAAATTAAACAACCTTTTAGGGTAAGTATGCTGGTGACAGATTTTCTTAGTTTTTCCTCAGATGAGAATGACTTTATTTTCCCCTTCAAGCCTGAAGGTTTTTTGCTGGATATAGTCTTCTAAGTTGACAGTTCTTTTGGTTTTTGAAAAATACTGGGCTACTTCCCTTCTGGCCTCTATGCTTTCTGATGAGAGATACGCTGTGATTTGAATTGTTTTTCCCCATGGGTAAAATATTGGTTCATTTTGTCTTTAGTTATCAGAAGTTTGACAATGCTGATTTTTTGGTGTGGATTTCTTAGTGTTTATCCCGTTTGGGAATTTTTTCAGCTTCTTAATTTTGTAGGTTTGTGTCATTTGCAAATTTGGGGAATTTTAATCCATTATATATTTATTTACTTGTATTTTTTTCAGACCCACCCTCTCTGCCCTCTTCTTCCAGAACTCTGAAGTCATGAATGTTAGATCTTTTGTTAGAGTCCCATAGGTCTGTAACTTTTTTTTCTTAAGTCTGTTTTCTCTCTGTTGTCCAGATTGGATGGTTTTGTTTTCTTTTAAATTCACTGATTCTTTCCTCTGTCACCTCCTTCCTTTTTTCTTTTGAGTTAATCCATTAAGGTTTTTTATTTCAGTTTCTCTTGTCAGGAGGGCTACCTGCCTGGCCAGTCACATGGCCTGCTGAGTGCCACCTGTCTGGGTGCAACCTGGAGCTCAACTTGTGCAGGTGGAACAGGTCACAGGAACCAGGGTTTTGTGGTTAGATGTCAGAAGGGCAGGACTGGAGTCTGGCTGGCTCAGGGCAGGCCAGAGTCTGCAAGGCTATCTTCAGCTCTAGAACCAAGTAAGTGTTCAGACAGAACTAGAGAAATGCAAACTCAAAGAACGTTCTGGGTGTCCCGTCTTTTTTCAGGTCCTTGGTTACCACTGGGTGGGTGCAACTCCCCACACAGACCTCAGACATGCTGTGCTGCTCTAGGAGCCCACCCTCCTTCCCAATGGGCCACTTCCTAATGTGTAGACAAGCCACCTGGGCCAGGGTTGCACATTGTTGTTAGGCTCTCTGTCTGATCTTAAATAGGCTCAGAAGAACAGTTTCTATGTTCCATTTTTGGACAAAGGATCTTCGTCTTTGTGTAATGGTCATAACATACACAATGGCAGCAATTACAACTTTGTTGTTCCTGTGTCTTAGATGCACCAGCCCATTATTCTGCTCAAGTGTCCTGTGAAGTTCTTTCCATAGATGGCGAGGTCAGGTACCTCACCTGAAGTGGTATCTCGGTATGAGGTGCAGGATCCCCACTGAGCCAGTCTAACTCCAGCCTCAGACTTGTAGCCATCATGCTCCGTGCTGACCAGTCCAACAGCTTGAAGGCCCTCAGGTGTGGGACTTACACACAGCACCGGCCTCAGCAGGCTGGCCAATCCCCGTCAGAAGGAAGGCCTTTGGGCTGCTGTTTACCCACGAGCAGCTTGTGAGCACTATGGTTTCTCCTTCCCTTCCTGCCAAGCATTTGGACTCTTGGCACATCAAAGGGTTAAAGGTGTCTGCTTTTGGATCCACAAAGTAAACATAGCATATTTTCTTAATCCATTTCTCCATGTCTGTACATGGCATTTATGTGCTAATTGTGTTTAATGGAAGCAGAACTCATGCTTGGTTCAAACAAATCCTTAAGTTGGAAAGAATGTTCTCTCCTGTGGTGGATAAGAATGCAGAGGGAAGGTTGGGGAGCCGGGCAGCCTGGTGGGAGGGTGAACAGGCCGGCACACCCCCCGTGTCAACTAGCACAGACTTGCTGTTCTGGTGCTCAGCAGCCCTAGCAGTATCTGCTGAGCCTTATACACACAGAACATCAAGGGCATTTACTTCCTGGCTGATCATAGACCAGTTACTTATTATGTTTGCACTTAAAGAACCACCTAAGTTTTCCTCCTTGGTCACAGCCTCTGCTCCCTTGAGAGCACAATTCAGAACATTTCTAGCTCGAAGGGCATCAAGTATGTCCTAGTCACATTTTCAATCAAGATGTCTTTCCTGGCATCGGAACGCCCAATGCCAGTGGCTCAGATGACAATTAATGAAGTCCTTTACTGACTTTATCTTTCCCAGACTGTCTGGATGGCTGCTGAGTTTCTGGCCCGTGACAGGGTTGTAGAAAACTACAAGAGGATTTTGGAAGACCAGCATGTCCTTGACAAACAAGTTAGATAATCTTGCTGTGTTTCTGAGACTTTCTTTTTTGCACTTGTGGTTTCAAACTGTAGAGTAGTTTCCTAGGAAACAAACAGCAAGAAGGAGAAAGAACCCGGGGGCCCATCAGCGGGTTGATAGAGGGTGAAGAGCCCCATCGGGGAGGTTCACCATACATTTTGATGTGCACACCATGGTGTTAAGCCATCCTTACTGATGTGAAGTTACTGGAGCAGCTACAATATATTACAACAGGCCTTTGGAGAATGCCAACTCTTTCAACATCTTATTATTGTACAGAGAAAGTGCTTGTAAAATCTGGAAACTTCACATCAGAGTTTACAAAAGTCTTGGTAATACTCAGAAGTCTCTGCTGAGCAAAGCCCAGGCTTACAGCAGGATTCAATTACCCAGTGGAGGATTTAAGGACAGTTACACCAGAAGGGACAACAGAGCTTGGGGAATTACACAAACAGAGGTTTTATATCCTGTCTCTGCTTTTCTCTTCCTTCTGGATCCAGTCATCGAAAACTGTTGCAACTCGCACTCAATGTTTACACAATGGCCTGAGGAACCTGTCATTTCTGAGAGGCGTTACAAAAACGGCTACTATCCTCCACTGGAGGTAAAAAGAGAAAACTCCTTAATTGTTATTTCCAGACACATCATGGACCCAGGGGTTGCTATTTATTCAGTTTCTCCTCCCCATGGTAAAAAGAAACCTCACACTGTAAGTGAAGTTAACCAGAAGTGTGGGAATGAAGAAAAAAGGAAAGAAAAGCAGGCACCAAGGAGCCTAGAGGCAGAAGGGACACAGTCCCCGGGCCCAGGGCCCCTGTGTGGCTGTGCCTCCACCTGCCGCCTCGAGGAGGTGAGCGGCATCTACAGCCGGGGGGCGGGGGGGAGTCACACCTTCCAGGGAGGTGGGTCACACGTGCTCCCCCGCAGCAGCTGGCAGCCTTCTCAGCAGAACCCACCTTGGAAGGCACGCCAGAATGTAATGACCTGCACTACCCTGAGGTCTAGATGGAGCTGAGGTGGGGGCCCTTTGGAGAAGTTCAAGCAGAGAGTGGGCTCTGTGGAGGCAGAAACTCCAAAGCCACAGTGATAAGATACCTGGTGTCTGGAAGGAATGTGCCTGAGGTAACAATGTTGGACAGGAAACGCTGGGTGAGGGTCCAGGCTGCCCTCCAGTAAATACAGCCTCAGGGTCCCCAACAACCACGACTCCACCAAGCAAGGTCCCCCCCACCGCCTGGGGACAGCTACCCACAGAGCTGCACATACAGGAGGCTGGTTGGTCTGTCTTTCAAAGGTTGGTTTGGCTGCATGACTGGTTTAAGCTGACGAAATGAGTTGCATCTGAGCAGGTGCCTTGTGCCCACCATGCGCCCTCCCCAGGTGCCCTTCCTCTCCACAGGGGGTCCTCATGTCCCTGCAGCTGGAGGCCCCTTCAGCCTGAGTCTCAGAAAGCACGCAGGTGGGGACAGAGCCCCAGCTGAGCCGAGCACACTGTTAGTCATCGAGCACAACCCAGCTCGGGCTGCTTGACTCAAGGGCCCGGGTCCAAGTCCACCGCACCAGCTCCGGAGCGGTGCCTTAGGCCCCACAATGTGTGGAAGAAAGTGTGGCCGCCGGGCTCTGACGGAAGGAAGCCATGCATTGGGGCAGGGACCGCCTGCTCTGGCTTCACTCAGCCCGGGAAAGCACCATGGAGCCTGCCTCAGACCCCATCCCGCTCCCACCTCAGGACCATATCGGGGAGCCAGCCCCGAACCCCACCCGCTCCGACCCCAGGGCTGCACCCAGGAGCCCGCCCCAGACTCCACCCCGCTCCCACCTCAGGACCGCACTGGAAAGCCCGCCCCAGGCCCCACCCCGGACCCCACCCCACTCCGACCCCAGGGCTGCACCCCGGAGCCCGCCCCGGACCCCACCCGCTCCGACCCGAGGGCTGCACCCCGGAGCCCGCCCCGGACCCCACCCGCTCCGACCCCAGGGCTGCACCAGAGACCCCATCCTGGACCCTACCCCGCTCCGACCCCAGGACCCAACTCGGGGGACACGTTCTCCCGGTTTACCGTAGACGGCGATTTGCCTGGCAATTCACGCTTGCACGCGCCCCTCTTCTGCTTCCGGGAGCCCCTCCCCTGGAGAGAAGCCCTTCATACGATTGGAGCAACGTTGGCCCCTCCCTTCCGTCTTTGCCGCCGAGGAGGCACGTGACCCAGCTCCGGCCAATCAGAGAGCCCCTTTCCCCTGTCCACAGCGATTGGTGGGCGGGCTGGGCCAATCGGAGCGTTGGGGGACTTGGGCAGCCGCTCTGCGGGCTCCCAGGCAAGGG
Source organism: Callorhinus ursinus (assembly GCF_003265705.2). Taxonomy (NCBI): domain Eukaryota; kingdom Metazoa; phylum Chordata; class Mammalia; order Carnivora; family Otariidae; genus Callorhinus; species Callorhinus ursinus. The sequence goes on from NW_027397141.1 coordinate 4,456,486, forward strand.
GAGGGCGCGAGGGGCCCGTAAGATGACCTTGATCACGCCATGCCTGCAGCCGCAGGTGTGCACCTTAGTGGTGGACAAGTCCACTCCTTCCCGGTGGAGGTGTAGTGGGCCTCTGAGGGTCCTGAGACGGTCCTGACTCGTCTCACCTGCGAGGCCCAGGCCGGCAGTGGGGGAAGCAGGTGAGGTGGTGTGGTGGCGAGGACTGTGCCAGACGCAGTGGTGCAGCCCTGGCTGCTGCAGAGGGACACGGGGCAGCTCCCGAGGCCTGGCTCCAGGGTGCTGGTGGGCTCCTGCCAGTGGTCACTGGTTTTGCGCTATGGAGTGTCAAGGAGCCAGGTTCCTGAGTGTCCTCAGGTCCATGCCTGGGCTGATCCCCGTCCCCTCCTGGTGTGTAACATAAGAGCCCTGAGAGTCGTGGCCCCAGCGGCCACCTTGGTCAGCATCCCCACCATTCCCAGTTATGCCAGCCCGGGTCGGAGTGGGGTGGGGTCTGGGGCCCATTCCTCCTCCAGCGCCACCCCCAGGGCTGCTGGGCCGGGCTTTAAAGGGTGGGTCCCAGCAAGAGGCTCTTGGGCCCTTACCTCTTCTTTCCATAATCTTGGTGGGCTGGAGGATGGGGCAACTTCCGGAGCATGGCAATGGTAGCTCAGCCGGGTCGTTGAGGGACCTAAGGGAGAGAACTGGTGGAAAGTGCTTATTTAGTTCCTGGCACGTGGCAAATGCTCAATAAATTCCAAAGATTATCCCAAATATTTCTATCGCTGTTGAGGCTGAGCATTTAAAAATGCATCTGCTTCATCCTAGAGCACCTCCAGCAAATCACATCCCCCAACCTTGGTTTTAAACTCTGGCTGGAAGCTGGCCCACTGAGGGGTCTCCTGCAGGACACAGTGAAGCCATGAGTGGAGGCTTCGGGATCTTCCGGCCGGTTCCTGGGGCCCAGCCAGGAGCCCTACACCCCCTGTCCCTGGGGCCAGCAGCCCAAAGTGGTGGGTGGGTGCCCAGACAGAAGCCGCAGCGCTAGCGAATGTTGACATCCAAGACTCTGGACTGAGGCGATCCTGGTGCCAAAAAGCAGGCATGACTGTTTTTATGCCAGGAAAATCCATTTTAAATACGTATGTCGCAATATGCCTCAATTCTTTTTCTGCTGCCCCCAATCAACCCTCCCCCACCCCCAGCTTCAAGTAAATAGTCATATGCTCCGAGATGGAGGCTTCTGTTTTTGCTTATTGTGAAACTTGACCTGGTAGAGCCCTATCCCCTGTACTGTCCTGCATCAGTGCCTCACCCCGAGCTCCAAGAGGGCACCGCTACCCAGCAGGACAGTTTAGGAAAAGGCTCTATCTAATTAAACTTGAAAATGCAGACATGAGAGGTTTTGTTCTTTTGTTTTTACTGCTTTGTAAAAAACACACATCATTTCCTAAATGGAATGTGAGCGCCTCCCCCTTACCTCCAGGAAGCCTGCTAATCCCTCTTCTGCAGCCCTGTCCTGGACAGCCTGCCACTCGGGCCACCAGTGTTAAGGTACCTGCGTGGCCACATTTTTGTGCCTGCCACCGCTCAGGGCCTGGCCATCAGCTGGCCTGCAGGAGGAGCCCAACAAGAGAGGACGGGCTTAGGGCAGAAAATCCACTTGGAATTTTGTTGCTGTCTTTGTTCCTGGGTGGCTGTGGGATTTAACTTGACAGATACTTACTGACTACTAGACCCCATAGGAAGGTGCTGGGGTTAATCCTCCTGCAGGGGAGATACAGGGAGATGCAGGGATGGGGCTCCATGGAGACAGAGGAAGGAGCAGCCCCTGCCGGCACCCTCATTCACCCTGTTCACCCGAGTCCATCCCTTGTGACCCCACCATAGAGTGCAGGCATGGGCAGCTGCACCAGTGGTTAGAAAGAGCCCCCAAACACAGGATGAGCAGGGCCCTGCCTCGCTGCTGCCCATCTTATTCTGGCCTGCTCACTCCGCAGAGGGCAGCTCGGTTAAAAACATTGTTTGCTGCAGGGGGTGACAACAAGGGCAAATGAGGTGTTAATGAGTAGGGGTATAAAACTCCAGAGGCAGAGACCTTGTCTTCACAAAGGATGAGGTCTTGCCATTTGCAACGAAATGGATGGATGTCAAGGGCGTGACGCTAAGTCAGACAGAGACAGATGCCACATGCTCTTTCTTATGTGGAATGTACGTGGAATCTAAATATATCTACGTGCAGAAACCAAGCTCATAGGTATACAGAGAGCAGGCTGCTGGCCGCCAGGGGCAGGTGTTGGGGTGGGAGAAGGGGGTCAACTGTTTGTGCTTAAATAAGTTGAATAAAAAACAGGGCATCTCAGCATGCCCAGGTGGCTCAGTCAGTGAAGCATCTGCCTTCGGCTCAGGTCATGATCGCGGGGTCCTGGGATCGAGCCCAAGTCAGGCTCTCTACTCAGCAGTAAGTCTACTTTTTCCTCTCCCCACTCCCCCTGCTTGTGCTCTCTTGCTCGCACTCTCTCTCTCAAATAAATAAATAAATAAAATCTGAAAAAAGAAAAAAGAGGGCACCTGGAGATGGTTGTAATTTTCTGTGCTTGGTGAGTTGGGCAGGAGTTGAATTACAACTTTGAATTTTTACTCCAGGTAATTCAGTTGTGACCACGTTTCCTCTTCTAACGAACAGAGTTACTATGTAACATGTCCCCTTTGACATTTATAGTTCAATGAACAGGACAATTTCATTTTACTCTTAAAATATTGGAGACACAGGGCGCCTGGGTGGCTCAGTCGGTGGGGCATCCAACTCTTGGTTTTGGATCAGGTCATGATCTCAGGGTTGTGAGATTGAGCCCCGTGCTTCGCTCTGCGTTCATCAGGGTGTCTGCTTGAGATTCTCTCTCCCTCTGCCCCTCTCCCCATTCTCTCTCTCTCTCTCTCTCTCTCTGTAAAATTTTAAATTAAATTAAATTAAATTAAATTAAAATTAAAATGTTCTTTTTTTTTCAGATAAGAAGTTTTTATTCGCATCCTGGGGTTATGCCTTCTGCATTTACCCTCACTGTGGCCCCCTGGCCCTGAGCCCACAGTAAGAGTGCTGTGGAAATTGAGCAGAACCTACTTTATTTGCATTTCCTCGGTTATTAGTGATAGCCTTCTGTTCCCCTGTGTGGCGTGTTTATCGGACCTCTGCTTCCCCCTTAGGTAGCCCCTATTTGGGTGTGTGATTCTTTGTGCTGAAAACCCATGTGCACAGTGATTTTGCACATGCATACCTGGGCAGATGTGAAATCTGTAACTACCAACATTTTGTGTCATATTCACTGCAAATATTTTCCCTGTTCTGCTCTCTAGTTTTGTGCTGTGATTTGGGGATGACCCACATGTACAGTGGCAGCAAGAGTTACTCTGACCACCTGCCTTGAGCCAGACACTTCCCCAAGCCTCTCCTCCCCTCCCTGTGCTCCTGCTGGAACTGGACACTTCACTTTATTTTCTGTACTTTATTTATCTTATCATAGTACATTTTAATTAATATAATTGTATATACATAACACAAATCACACTGTAAAATGAAACAGGATCAAAAAGCGTACCTGGAGCTGACAATCAGGTGTCCCTCCTAATCATGTCCTGCTTCTCTTTGTGCAACACAGCTCTGCACTTGTAGGGAGTTGCTTCTGAAATTACTTTTATACCAGTGTGAATCATAGGCTTCTGTTTTTATTTCTTTCTTTATCTATTTCAGACAATACCCATTACTCCCTGCTATGATAGATGTTTTGGCTCCATCGTGCTTGCTCCCATGTTCCCACTGTCACTACAAAGCGCTGTCTTTAGTTAAGTCCATAAGGAGTGTTCCATTTTCACAAGTATATAGATAACATTTCCTGCTGAGCCAGGGAAGCACTGGGATTATTTTTCCTTCTGTGAACACAGTCCCCCTGCTTCGTCCCTCTGATAGTGTAACTTTTTCCCTTGATATGTTCTCATATTTGCTTGTATTTTCTTAATACAAACTCTATTCCCCTTTCCCACTCTGTTGGGCAGCCCACTGACTGGTTTTCTGCAAGGACAAGCCCCTCCTGGCACTCTGTGCCCCCCTCCATCAGGACCACTGCTCCAGACCCAGGGCCCACTGTCCTCTTTGCACTTCATGCCACAGTTTTTCTGAGTTGGACCACTATTTTTGGATCACAGTATTCCTATTACTTTATTTTCTCCTTCATTTAACTGGAGCACATCCTCCAGTAACTTTCTTTAAAAAGTGTATGTGCCACATTACTGAATTGCTGTATGAGTTCTAGTAATTTGGGGGTGGAGTCTTTTGGGTTTTCCACATAAAGTATCATGTCATCTGTGAAAAGAGAGAGTTTGACTTCTTTGCCAATTTGAATTCCTTTTATTTCTTTTTGTTGTCTGATTGCTGTTGCTAGGACTTCTAGTACTGTGTTGAACAATAGTGCCGAGAGTGGGCATCCTTGACGTGTTCCTGATCTTAAGGGAAAGGCTCTCAGCTTTTCCCCATTGAGGATGGTATTCGCTGTGGGTGTTTCATAGATGGATTTTATGAACTTGAGGTATGTACCCTCTATCCCTATACTCTGAAGAGTTTTAATCAGGAAAGGATGCTGTATTTTGTCAAATGCTTTTTCTGCATCAATTGAGAAGACCATATGGTTCTTCTCTCTCCTCTTATTAATGTGTTCTATCACATTGATTGATTTGTGAATGTTGAACCACGCTTGCATCCCGGGGATAAATCCCACTTGGTCATGGTGGATGATCCTTTTAATGTATTGTTGGATCCTATTAGCTAGGATTTTGTTGAGGATTTTGGAATCCATATTCATCAGGGATATTGGTCTGAAATTCTCCTTTTTGATGGGGTCTTTGCCTGGTTTGGGGATTAAGGTAATGCTGGCCTCATAGAATGAGTCTGGAAGCTTTCCCTCTGTTTCTATTTTTTGAAACAGCTTCAGGAGAATAGGTATTGTTTCTTCTTTGAATGTTTGGTAGAATTCCCCATGGAATCCATCAGACCCTGGACTCTTGTTTTTTGGGAGGTTTTTGGTCACTGCTTCAATCTCGTTACTGGTTATTGGCCTATTCAGGTTGCCAATTTCTTCCTGTTTCAGTCTTGGCAGCTTATAGGTTTCCAGGAAGGCATCTGTTTCATCCAGGTTGCTCAGTTTATTGGCATATAGTTGTTGATAATAATTTCTAATAATTGTTTCTATTTCCTTGGTGTTAGTTGTGATCTCTCCTCTTTCATTCAGAATTCTATTAATTTGGGTCCTTTCTCTTTTCTTTTGGAAAAGTCTGGCCAGTGGTTTATCAATCTCATTAATTCTTTCAAAGAACCAGCTTCTAGTTTCATTGATCTGATCTGTGTTTCTAATTCAGTGATCTCTGCTCTAATCTTAATTATTTCTCTTCTAATGCATGGCTTAGGCCTCGTTTGTTGCTTTTTCTCTAGTTCTTTAAGGTGTAGATTTAGTTGGTGAATTTGGGCCCTTCATCAGATGAATGGATAAAGAAGATGTGGTCCATATACACAATGGAAGGTTACTCAGCCGTCAGAAAGGATGAATGCCCAACTTTTACATCCACATGGATGGGACTGGAGGAGATCATGCTCAGTGGAATAAGTCAAGCAGAGAAAGTCAATTATCATATGGTTTCACTTATTTGTGGAACATAAGGAACAGCACGGAGGACGTTAGGAGAAGGAAGGGAAAAATGAAGGGGGGGAATCGGAGGAGAGACGAACCATGAGAGACTGTGGACTCCGAGGAACAAACTGAGGGTTCTAGAGGGGAGGGGGTGGGGGGATGGGTTAGCCCGGTGATGGGTATTAAGGAGGGCACGTACTGCCTGGAGCACTGGGAGTTACACAAAAACAATGAATCATGGATCACCACATCAAAAACTAATGATGTACTGTATGGTGACTAACATAGCATAATAAAATTAAATTAAATAAAAAGTGTATGTGTCAGAACACATCATCTATCTTCACATTTGACCCATAATTTTTTTGGAATCAATTTTAAAGTTGAAAATAATTCCTCCAAAGCTGGGAATTGAACCCCTTCCTGTAAGGACACTGGTCCACCACTGGGGCTCATCTAATGCTGTCCTTGAGCATCACACTGGGTGAGGGCTCTAGCATGTGAACTCAGAGAACACAGTTCTGTCCCCAGCAGCAAGCTCTCAAAAGTGGGGCTGGTTTTTCTCTCTTTCACTCCTAGTTAATTTTCTGGGTCTGTTTGACAGCTGACAGTGCTCACCCTGTCCTGCATCTGCCACGGGCCTGCATAGCTCTGGGCTGGGGACAATAGTGTCATGAATGGACCGTGCACTCAGCTCACTCTGAGCCCTGAACCCCCAGGCCCTGTGGAGATGAGGAGATTCTGCATCATGTGCCACCACCTGGCCATCCTGTTCAGACATGAAGTCCAGTAAATGTCCTTCTAACAGCAGAAGTCTTAAAATGCACTTAGAGATTTTTAAGGCTCTTGACAAAGTGAGTATGTAACTTCAGCCTACGTTCCGCAGTCAGGTTCAGAACATGCCATTGAATTTGCTCTCATGATCAGTGACAGAGTTCTCCAAGATAAGTTATTGCTCATTGAGAAACAAGTACATCCTTCCATGGCCTCACGGTGTTCACTCCTTCCTGCAGTGGAAGGACTAATCTCCAGGCAGATTAACTCACCTGATTCCTTGCGGACACTGGGTCCTTTGTTAACATGGTTCTGTCCTGCATTATTATACACCCACCCTGACTCTAAGCAGCTCTGCAGTGAGAACCTGTCATTGGTCAAAGAGCGCATTGTCATTCCTACCATGTAGATATTCTCTAGTATCCAGGGGTCACAGGACTCAGAGACACGTGGCTGGCTGCCCTCCCCTACCTGGGGGGTTGCTAAAGAACTCACTATTGACCCTGCCTTGAAGCAGGGATTGCTGGGGAGCAAAGGAAGTAGAGAGTAGGTAGTGCATCCACAGAATGGCAGAAAGGACCTGAGGGCTAGTTGAGAATTCATCGGCCCACACCTGTGCCAGGTGCACTTTTGCAGACAGAGTCTGCTCACTGTCTGAGCAACCCACCTGTCATTGCTCCCCAGTCACCTGGAGTCCGTAGCAGACCACCATGCTGCAGGCAAAGCTGCTGTCACCAGGAAGCCTGCAGTCATCTGAAAATGCTTTTAGGGTTTTCTTTTTCTTTTGCCCCAGGAAAGATCCAGTGCTTGGCACGTTGACTAATCAGTCACAAGCAAATGGGGCAGGGGGGGGCGGGTAAAGGGCTTTGGCAAAGCTTTCTGTCCTCATACCTGCTTTCCTTGACCTGTGCAGCTAGCAGGGAGGCCCCCACATCACATCTCACATGCTGACCTCCCCAACACCAGCATTAACACTGTCCTCAGACGTTAGTATGGACCTCATCCTCCGCCTTGGGGGTCTTCTCAGCCTGATACTCTTCCCTACTGGATAAGTGAGCTCCCTGTCTAGTCTGAAATGTTTCATTCCCTGGTTCACGGGTAGCCCACTCTGCCAGGCCTCCCCCTGTCTCCCTGGAGTCACCTCTTCCCCCCACACCCTAGCTGGGATACACTCAGGCTCTGCTTCTTGTCCTGCTCTCTTCTCCAGCACCCTCCCATGGTAATCCCATCCACTTGAGAAGTTCACCTGCCCCTCGGTAGACTGGTCTCACCTCTCCAGACTCTCTCAAGTGATTCCAAATAAATGTTCTCTCCACCAGGCATGTTTGCACTGTGCCTGTCATGCAAAAAGGAATTAACACTGAGTCTTCTTAAACTCTTCCAAAACATGGAAGAGGGGATACTTCTTAATACATTTCATGAAGCCAGTATTACCCTGAAAACAAAGCCAGACAAAGATACCACAAGAAAACTGCAGTCCAATATCCCTTATGAATATAGAGGTAAAACTCCTCAACAAAATACTAGCAAATCAAATCCAACAGTACATAAAAAGGATTAAACTCCATGACCAAGTGGAATTTATCAGGAACATAAGGGAAGTGCAACATAAGAAAACCAATCACTGTAATACACTATATTAGTAGACTAGAGGGGAAAAACCCATAGTCATACAGAAAAGGCATTTAACAAAATTCAACACTCTTTCATGATTTAAAAAAAAACCACCACCACCACTCAGGTTAAAAACAGAAGGCATGATAAAGGGTATTTACCAAAAAAAACCCACTGCCATTATCATACTCAATGGTAAAAGATTGAAAGCTTTCCCCCAAAGATCAGAAATAAGATAAGGATGCCCCCTTCCACCACTGCTATTCAATGTTGTACTGGAAGTCCTAGCCAGAGCAATTAAGCAAGAAAAAAAAAAATAAAGTCATCAAAATTGGGAAGGAAGAAGTAAAAGTATTTCTATTTTCAGATGACATGATTCCATATATAGAAAATCCCAAATAATCCACAAAAAGCTACTAGAGCTAATAAACAGATTCAACAAACTCTTAGGGTATAGGATCAACTAAAAAATGAGTTGTGTCTCTATATACTGTCAATGAATAACCCGAAATGAAAATTAAGAAAATGATACCACTTATGGTAGCACCCAAAAGAATAAAATACCTAGGAATAAATTTAACCCAGGAATTAAAAGATTTTTTAGCTGAAAACTAAAATACATTGCTGAAAGAATTAAAGAAGACATCATGTCAATAGATTGGAAGAAAATATTGTAAAGAAGGACTACTTCCCAAAGTGATTTACAGACTCAATACAATCCCGGTCACACACACAAATTATAAACATTTCAATGTCCTTTTTTGAAGAAATGGAAAAGCTAATCCTCAAATTCCTATGGAATAGTAAAGGATCCCAAATATCCAAAACAGTATTGAAAAAGAAGCACAAGGTTGGAGCACTTATGCTTCCCAATATCAAAACTAATCAAAGCTATAGTCATTAAAACAGTGTGGTACTAGTGTAAGAGCAGACCTATGGACCAAGGGAATAGAACCGAGAGCCCAGAAAGAAGCCTGAACACTGAGGACCAGTTGATTTACAGTGAGGATGCTCAGACCATTCAACTGGGGATAAATAGTCTCTTCAACCAATGGTGCTGGGACAACTGGATAATCACATGCAAAAGAATGAATTTGGGCCCCTGCCTTACTCTATATAAAAAAAGTAACTTGAAATGGATCAATGACTTAAGTATAAGAGCTAAAACTTACAAAACTATTAGAAGCAGAAGTAAAATCTTGATAACTTTGAATTTGTCAGTGGATTCTTATATTTGACACGAAAGCACAGGAAACAAAAGAAAAAATAGATAGGCAGACTTCTAAAAATTAAAAACTTGTGCATCAAGAGGCATTATTAAGAAAGGAGAAAGACAACCTACAGAACAGTGGGAAATATCTGCAAATTGTAGATTTGATCAAGGTTTAGTGTTCAGTGTAAAAAGAGCTCTGACAACTCATCAGCAAACAATTCGATTTTTAAAATGGGCAGAGGACTTGAACAGACATTTCTCTAAAGAAGATACATAAATGGCCAACAAGCACATAAAAAGAAATTTAACATCATTAGTCATTAAGGAAATACAATCAAAACCACAACGAGATACTGCTTCACATTCTTGAGGATAGCTATAATTATTTTTAGTGGGAAGAAGTAACCATGTGCAGAAACTGGAACCCTCAGACATTGCCTGTGGGAATGCCAAATGGAGCCGCTTCTGTGGTCAACGGTTTGGTGCTTCCTCAAAGAAGTCATACATAGAATTACCGTAATATCTAGCAACTCAGCTCCTAGGTATCTATTCAACAGAAACAAAAACATAGTATCCATACAGAAACTTGTACATGAATGTTCCTGGAGCACCACTCACAGTAGCCAAAGGTGGAAACAGCCCAAACGTCCGACAACAGATGAATGATAAGTGTGGTATAACCCATGGCTATAATCCATCTCTAAGAAGGGAGGATGCACCCGCCCCCGCTCAGCTTGTGTGCACCTTGAAGACAGGCACAGTGAAAGAAGCCAGACGCAGCAGTCTACGTATTCTGTGCTTCCTTTCATACGAAACATGCAGAAGAGGCAAACCCACAAAGACGGGATGCGGGTTGGTGGTTGCTGGGGACTGGGGGCAGGCGGGGTGGGCAGCGCCCACGTGAACCATTCATTAGGAGGTGTTTCTCTGGGGTGTCTTGAAAATGTCTGAAAACTAGGGAGCTGGTGGTGGCACAAGACGTGAACGCGCTCACCGCCACACAACTGTGCACTTTAACAGTTCACTGGAAATTACATATACATAAAAGGGAGAGTTCTATCAGTGAGCGAACCTATCTTTACATTTGCAGTGTTACTGACACCCTCTCAGCAAACCGCTCACACCTGCTTCCCCATAGGGGCTCTTGGGCTCCTGTTCTGGTTCTGCTGCCGTGTGGGGGCCTCGGGCGACGGTGTCGGCCCTGGAGGCTGAGGTTTGTGGAAGATATAGCCCCTCCTTCCAAATCTGCTGCAGGAACTCTGAGCAGCACCTGACCCTCTCTGCCCCTGCCTTCTCTGGGCCTTCAACCTTGGGGCCAGGTTAGGGCACGGATCTTATAGCCACAGTCACCACTGGCTGTTGGAGGCTTGCCAAGTCCGGTCTGACGGACCACCACCTCGTTTACCTGTGGAGGACGGCATCACACCTGTGGGCCTTATTCAACGAGGAGGGTGTCGCTTCCCTGACCAGAGCCCACGGAGGCAGCTTCGGGCTGCCGGCTGTCGCCACCTGGGGCTTGGAGGGGTTCCGGCCAAGGAAGCCCCGTAGTGAGGGCTACCGGGACGGGTGCCACTATGTGTGGGTAAGCTGCTGGCTTGCATGGCTAGAGCAGAACCATGAGGCCTCTGGGGCAGGAACAGAGCATGCTATCTGCACACCATGGACGCCACCGACACTGCCTCCCCTCGGCGGCCGGCCGGGCCTTCAGCTCCAGAGAACAAGGACTGGATCTTCTCTCCCTTTCCCTCCCCTCCTCCTCCCAGCCCGCTGAAGGCCTCGAGGTGCTGGATTGTGAGGGAGACCTGCACCCCTCCCTCGCCCCCACAGGCCACCCTTCTGTGGCAGGATGGGCACCCACCCCATGCTGGGGAGCAGCAGTTCTTCCTGCGTCAGTGAGACCCAAGTCATCGGCAGTGAGGACTCGGTCAGCGGATTTGGTCATGCATTTGCTGGGCTTCCAGTTCCCGAGGCCAAGGGCTGTAGCACACACGGGCGTCACCCAAACAGGCCCCGTGGGCTGGCTTCCAGGCCCATGTTTCACGGCAGGCTACGCCGGCCTTGGATGCACAAATCACTCTCTGTGTCCAGCTCTGTCAGCATCCCAGGACAGTTCTCGAGCAAGTCCCTGGGAAATGTGTGCACGTGGCCCACGAGAAGGGAGCCCATCAGAGCCACGGTCACCTCAGGTCTGTTTCCCAATGAAAGCTTGTGGGACATGGTGCAGTGACCCACAAAAACTCTGCAGAGGTTCTTAGAAGAAAAATGGCCACATTCCTCCAGATGTTTTGAAATGTGAACTCTAAACATGGCCCAGAGTAGTTAAAAGGCAAACGGAGCTCTTGTTTATTCTTTTACGTGATGACTATTGTCACATCTTTCCAGCCAGGAGCACACTCAGTGCCATCCCAAGGGCACGTGAAGCACCAGGGTTTCTGGCCTCGACACAGCAGAGGCCGAGAATTTGCCGCTGGACGAGGTGGTCATATTCCTGACCCGTGAGGCTGGGGATTTGGGTTCTTACAGCTCATCAAAGGGGCTGAACCAGGGAAGAAAATTTGTGCAGATGTGACCAGTGGGGATGTTCACCTGCGGAGGAGTAGAGACGGGCAGGCCAGTGCGTGGGTCCCGGCATCGCGGAGAGGCTCTGGGCCTCTGATTCGTCTCCTCACAGACAGGAGCCCGGGCTCAGTCTCAGGGGGCCCAGCTCACCGGGCCTGGCTCTCCACAGCAGCACTGAGGCCATGCGGGCCCCCGAGCACCTCTCAGTTCCTGTTCCTCACCAGTGGAGTGGACGCGGGACTCCCACCTGCCCCGGGGGGCAGTCAGTGTGGTAGCACATTCCTGCCACAGACAGCACGAGAAAGCTCTCCCTCCCGAGGTGGGAAGGCCCCGCGCTGCGAGGGAGTCAGCACCCTCAGCCTCCCGCATCCCCTCCTCGTGCCTTTGCTCTGAGTGGTCCCTGTGCTGACCCCGAGTGTCATGTTCTCCGGGTCGCCATGCCCTGCCGCTCTGTCCAGGATGGGAAAGGGCCAGGTGCCAATGAGAAAGCCAGCATTTGGTTAAGGAGAGGTCCAGGGCCGTACCTTTGGGGCACTGGGATTTAGGCCAAGGTCAGAGGAGGCTAAGCCCTGGATACACTCACCAGAATCGACAGGCTCCATAAAGTCACGCTACCGCAGTCGGCTCAGCCTCCACCCGTCCCTCTGGCTCTCCCCCTCCGCCCTCATCCCACGCAGACCCGGGGTGACACAACTCCCAGCGAGGGCAGGTGTTGCTGACTGCCAGCCGTCTGCCCCTCACTGATCTGGCTTGTGTCCCTCCAAAGGGGAGCCAAGCTCCCTTCTCCTGGAGGGGCCACCCAGAGCTAGGTTGGGGGCAGCATTAGCAAAATGCAGTTATGAAATAGAACGTCCAGCCGAAAAGGAATCCTGACCCCAGAGGGGGTTTTCTGGTGGTTTTTCATCTGTTCATGTATACAGATTTCCCCGCTGCAGCCTGTGTCGAGCTGGGTGCACCCCCACCCTGCCAGGCAGGCAGCTGCCTACTTTCTCCGGGAAACCCTAGAAAGCTCCCCAGGAATGCTAGCCTTACCTGGGAAGAACCTCCTTGCACATGTCCTGGGCCATCAGGGTAAGTGACTTTTATACAAGAGCTCATAGATGCACAGTCATCCCACTGGGCAGGGAATAAACCAAGGCCCAGAGCTCAGTGGTTTCCTCCCAACCTTCAGCAGGGTGACCCCAGGTGTGCTGTGCCCGTGGGGCACTCTCCTCTGAGTCAGGACCCTCACACTTTTTTTTAGTAATTTTTTATTGTTATGTTAATCACCGTATATTACATCACCAGTTTTGGATGTAGTGTTCCATGATTTGTTGTTTGTGCATAACACCCAGTGCTCCACGCAGAACGTGCCCTCTTTAATACCCATCACCAGGCTAACCCATCCCCCCCCTCCCCTCTAGAACCCTCAGTTTGTTTTTCAGAGTCCATCGTCTCTCATGGTTCGTCTCCCCCTCCGACTTACTCCCCTTCATTCTTCCCCTCCTGCTATCTTCTTCTTCTTTTTTTTTTTTCTTAACATATATTGCATTATTTGTTTCAGAAGTACAGATCTGTGGTTCAACAGTCTTAGGACCCTCACACTTTTACAGGGGTTTGGAATCCCCAGACTACCCAATTAGGAGGTCTGGGAAGGGCCTGAGAACTTGCATTTCTAACCCCGCCCCAGGAGATGCCGGACTGCCATTTATTTACTGGACACTTAACCTTGGTGAGTTACTCAACTTCTCTGAGCCCTTTTCCCCTCTGGAAAGTGGGAATAATAGCAACACCCAGCTGCTACAGCAATCTGATCTCTGCTCCTGCCCAGCCCACCTGACCCCCATAGCATCACCTGGTCCACTGAGGAATGCCCCTCCTCCCCCCACATCTCCTTCATCTACAGGGAGGCTCACCAAGGACCTGCTGCAGCAGGGCAGCGCAGGGCTGCTGAGGGGAGGCCGCCGACCCTCCTCCCAGTGGGTCAGCACTTGGGAGCAGGGCTTGTGTCTCCTCACGGTCTTGGGCACCTGTCTCGGCTTTTCCCTATTCCTTAGAAGGAATGACAGCTCCTGTCTAGCCAATATTTATTGACGAATAAGTTTTTTTTTCATTCACCAGGCCACACAAGCCACCAAGACAGTACAATCTCTTCCCAAACGTTGGTCACTTCCTTGTGCTCTTGCGGACCACTCTGGGTGTGTGGGACATGACAGCCGTGCCACACACACCTGTCTCTTCCTGGAGATGCTCTGCTGGGTCCCCTTGGTGCCTGAGGACTAAAGGATCCTGTACTCTCCTGAGGTTGGGGTCCCAGGGCTTCCTGAACCCCAAACACTTCAGCCTCCATTCCTGCCACTGGATGCCCACGTCTCTTTCCATGGTAAGTCCCCCCAGTTCCTTGTTACCAGGGGAACCTGAGCCCCAGAGCCCCAGACCAGGATGAGGACTCCTGAGCTGTGGCCCACGGCTAAGGTGGGGAAGATGGTGGCCTGGCTCTACCTGGGATGATCTTGGGGAGGCGATGCCCAGGTGGGCCTTGAGGGCTGGCAAGTTGCCAGAGATAGCCGATGCCCAGATGCACTAACCAGGCCTGGAGGGAGCAGGAGGGAGGTAAGCGGGCAGTCAAGGCAGGTCCCCCGCACTGGGTGGGGGCCCATGAGTGCCTCTGAGACACACCTGGTGATCTTTCACAGCAGGTGGGGCCCAAGAAGTCATCTGGGGGAGGGACAGATTTAGACATGTTTGTGTGTATTGATCGGCTAAATGTGCCTGTTGCAACATGCTGCATGCATGCCTGCGAGGCTGCTGGAGACTCAGGACACCCCAGCACCCAAGGACACTCTTGGCAAGTTTCCTTCCACCTGTCCTGAGCCTCCATGCAGACAGAACCCAGCTAGGCATCCTTTCGGGTCTGGTTTCTTCCCTTTATGGCTCCCTCTGTGATATGCATTGGTCTGTGGTTGCTGGGTGGGTCCTTCTGGGCAGGTGTGCCTTCGTTCGTACATCCTTTCCCCAGTTTGCGGACCTTCTGAATTGTCCAGGTGAGAGAGGGTGGGCCTTAACTATGCAAGAGACGACAGAGACAAGACACACAGCCACTCCGGAGGAAGCTGCCTGCCCCTTGTGTGGGGAATCCCTCAGCTGGTGGGCTTGAGCAGCAAGAGACCTACCAGTCCCGACCGTCCTACTGTCACTTCAGCATCACCTCCCAGAAGTGACATAAAGTGACTCGTGGGTCCCTGGCACAGTCACTGTCCACTCATCCTGGCTTGGTCGCACAAAACGGACCTAAACTTGTGAGCTGGCATCATTCTCCCGGAGACAGTGTCTTCCCTTAAGAATTCATTCTCCTGCCCTAAATCCCTCTTATTATAGTTGGGTATGATTTGTTGTGGATTTTGTATGTTTTTAAAATCCATTTTTCAGCTTTATTGAGATATATTTGACAAACAAGAAAATGCATAGTTAAGATGTACAGTTAGTAAGTTCTGACATACAGATACACCCACAAAATCATTACTATAATCAAATGATCATGAACCTGTCCACCACCCCCAAGAGGTCCATCCGCCCCTTCCTTGCTCCTCTGGACTGGGCATCACCAACGTTTCTGCCACTAGAGATGAGTTTGTATGTTCTGGAAGTTTTTATACATAGAATAATTAATACATTACACACACTTCTATTGCCTGACCTTGTTTATGCTGTGTGATTATTTTCAGATGAACCCAACAATTCATTTCTCTTTAGTGCTGAGTGGAGTTCTGCTGTATGAATATGTCATAATTTGTTTATTGCCCACCCACTGATGGATATTTGGGTTGTTTCTAGGTTTTGGCTATGAAAAGTAAAGCAGTTGTGAACATTCGTGTACCAGGAATGTCTGGATCATATGGTCATAGGTTTAATTTTTTTAAGAAACTACCAAAGTATTTTCCAAAGTGGTTTTATTACTCTATGGTCCTGCCAGTAGCCTACAAGAGTTCCAGGTGCTCCGCATGCTTGCCAGCCCTTGGCCGGCCGGCATATTTTATTTTAGCGGCTCTAGCGGTTGTGCTGGAGCATCTTGTTATGGGTGTACTTCGCATTTTCCTGATGACTGAATGTTGTGCAGCATCTTTCTTGTGCTTCTATGACATCCACACATCTTCTTTGATGAAGCATCCATTCAAATCTGCCTGTTTTTAAATTGAATTGTCTTCTTATTATTGGGTTGTAAGAATTCTTTATAAATTCTAGATAAAAGTTTTGTGTTGGATATATATTTGCCAATACTTCCTCCCACTCTGTTGCTTGCCTTTTCATTTTCTTTGATGTCTTCTGAATGGCAAAAGTTTCAGATTGATGAAATTTAATTTATTGATGGTTATGACATAGTTTGAACTTTTGCATTGTATTTAAGAAATCTTTCCCAAACTAAAGGTAACTATGATTTTGTCTTATAGTTCTGCTATAAGTTTTATTGTTATAATTCGTACATTTAGATTTATGATCTGTTTCAAGTTAATTTTTCTATGTGGTGTGAGACAAGAGTTTTGGGAATTTTTCTTTGTTTTGTTTTTCTTACATAGGAATGTCTAAGTGACCATCATTTGCTGAAAGAGTATTCTTTCCCACTGAATTGCCTTGGCACCTTTGTCAAAAATCAATTGACCATAACTGAGTAGGTCTATTCTGGGATCTCTGTTCTGTGCCACTGATCTGCTTGCCTATTACGGTGATGGCATCACAACCTTGATTACTGTAATCATTTCTCTATAGATTTTCATTTCAATGAGCCTTGAAATCAAGTTATATAAATTCTCCGACTTTGTTCTTTTTCATGTTCACTTGGGTAACTTTAAATCCTTTGCATTTCTGTACAAACCTTAGAATTAGCTTGTCAGTTTCTACCAAAACCCTGCAAGGATTCTGACAGGGATTGTGTTGATTCCAGAGATTAATCTAGGGAGATTGGCATTTTAACAATTTTAACAATACCAAGTCTTCCCTGCTGTGAATACTGTATTTCCTCATTTAGTAGGTCTTCCTTAATTTCTCTCAGCAATGTTCTTAAGTTTCAGTGTATAGGTCTTGTATATATCTATTGTTGAATTTATTTCTGAGTATCTGTATTTTTAACTTTGAATTTTGAATGAATTATAACTTCACAAGAAGTTACAAAATAGTACAGAAAGTTTCCACATCACCCTCAATGATGGGTTATACTTTTGCATAAGTTTAACTCATTGCATAATGACAGTAAATTATCAAAACCAATGACTCGATGATGGTACAACACAATTAACTAGCTTGCAGTGTTTGCATGATTTTAGTTGTATGCATTTATTTGGATATGTCACCCTGCAGTGATTCTGTGATATGCAGGTTCTTGAAACCACACCACATTTAGGACACAAAACCGTCTGGTCACACAAAGCACTCCTGCATGCTTCCCCTTCCCTAACCCCTGGCAACCCCTGGTGTCCTCTCCATCTCTGGAATGGTCACATCATTTTAGGAACATTATGTAAATGGAATATTATAAACAACCTTTGAGGTTGGACCGTTCAGCCAGCATGATGCCCTGTGTATTTATCAGTAGTTAATTCCTTTTTATTTCTGAATAATGTTCCCATCTGTGGGTGACAACAATTTGTGTAGCCACTGCAGGACATCTGGGATGTTTCCACAATTTTGCTATGCAAATAAAGCTGCTTTCATTGTGTACAGTGTTGTGTGAATATAGATTTTCATTTCTCTAAGATAAATGTCCAGGAGTGCAATTGCTGGGTCATTTTGTGGGCACACATTTAACTTTTTAGGACACTTGAAGGAAGCAGTTTGGAAGAGTAAGATGTGGAGGAGGAAGATGTGGAGGAGGAATACGTGGAGGAGGAAGTGGTAGAGGAGGAAGTGGTGGAGGAGGAAGTGGTGGAGGAGGAAGATGTGGAGGAGGAAGTGGTGGAGGAGGA
>NW_027397141.1:4479232-4488225 GCF_003265705.2 Callorhinus ursinus
TTTTGAAAAAGTAGGTAGACCTAAGTAACTATGGTAAGGTAATTTTCAACATTGATGTGAAGACAACTCAATGGGAAAAGCAGTTTTATCCACAAGGTGTTGGACCCATTGGGTATCTCAAGGGGGCAAAGCAGGACTGGTCTCACGTGATACATGCACACAATTAATTGAACAGTGATTATGGTCTATGTATATTCTAAAACTATAAAACTTTCTCAAGTAAACAGGCACCATCTTTTGCTTGAGGTAAGCAACGATTTCTTAGAACACGAAAAGCATGAAACAAAAATGTAAATGGATAAATTTGCCTTCACTGAAGTTAAAAATGTGCTCTTCAACAGACACCATTAGAAAAAGAGAAAGCAAAGCACATAAATGTACACCACTATACAATCCAACCATTCCACGGATGGACGTCTAGCCAAAAGAAACAAAAACAAAGTCAGCATCTGGATGTGTGCAGGAAGCTGTATTTGTGACAGGTGCAACCATGACAGCCCCTGCATCCACCACCTGGCAGATCCACGTGCACACTGGGTGTGCCATATAATGGAGTCTATTCAACAATAAAAAGAAAGTAAATATGTGCAATTGCATGGATGAATCTCAAAAATGAGTCTGTAGCGTATAATCCCGATCATATAAAACTCGTAACATGCAAACTAATTTATGGTGACCGGGGCAGATGACTGGTTTCTGGGAATGGGTGGAGATGGAGGACCTACATGTAGCCCTTAGGGGTGAAATGTTCATCATCTTGTGAGGACGGTTTCCTGAGCGTACACACCAGTCCAAAAACAATCAAATTACACCCCCTAGGTTTATGTAGCTTATTGTATTTTAATTCAATAGTTACACCAAAGAAAAAAATACTTTAAAAACCATAACTATAGGGCCAAGGGTCACCTCCTCCCAGCCATTCCTGGGATCCTCTGTGGTCAATGCAGGAAGGCCAATGTCCCTCCTGGAGCTGTTCGGTGCTAGGTGTGCTGTGGGCTCTGCCCACAAATTCCTTCACGGCACCACCTTCCACCAAAACCCTCCTGGCTGCCAGCTCAGGCTAGAGCTCTTCCTTCTTGTGTGACCCTCAAGGCCCTTGGAAGCCTGGTGCTAACCTGACATTTCCACCTAATCTCTGTGTGCTCCCTCGCTGAACCCAGGTGCAGCCAGTGCAACCTCGGGGGGCCACTGACCTGCCCCTTCTGGCTGTGGGGTACCTGTCTGACTCCTACCTTCCTTCACACCACTTGGGCTCAGCCTTCCAGGAGGCCCTAGTGTGGGCCCCCATGCTCTGCACAGCACCCCTTACCTCAGGTGACCCAACAGGCTCATGGGTCCCAGCAGATTTCACGCATGAACTAACTCAGAGCTAACTAATTGGTGATGTGGTGGAACTCTCCAGAACCCGGACGGGAGGGGCTGTAATAGGAAGAGAGCCCACGTCCTAAGATGGCACCTGCATCTCCACGGCCCTCCAGAGGGAGGACAGGGTATGGTCCTGGGGGAGAAACATCTTCGAGGTGGATCGGCTTCCAGTTCTTTCTTCCTGGCAAGTCCAAGGGACCAGGCCCTTCTCCAACCCTCTGCTAGAGCCCGCTCCTTCGAGGCTGACCTCACAAGAGACCTTACAACCCTCCTCCCAGCCCACAGAGAGCGGGCCTCCCTGCAGGCCGTTTCTCCTCCCGTGTCAGGCCTGGTCCCCACTGCCGAGCCCCGACGACTGTCAGCCACTTGGCAGGAAAGAGGAAAACGGCCCTGAAAGTCATCCTCAGCCCTGGGCTGACTTGGCCCGCATGTGCACTTAACCAGTAAGCCTTTGGCTGAGGTCCGCCTGCCATGAAACAGGGCCCTGGGCAGCCCAGAACCAGCGGTGCCCGGGGCTGGCTGGCCTCCCGTTGGAGCCGCCTCCCTGATCCCAGCAGCCCTTGCTTTTGTTGGATTTTAAATTGTCCTCTAAATACCTCTCAGGAAATTAAGCTCCTCCTCTTCAGTGAGGATTGGTGGAGCAGGTCCCCTGACATCCGGCTCTCAACAGCAACCGGCTTCCAGCCTTCTCGTTCCCGTGGCAACCAGTGTTTGGGGGTAAACTGTACGTGCCCTCCAAGGTTCCCAGCCAGCTGCCTGCCGCTGTGAGGGTTTGTCCGGCTTCCGCCCGCTCTGCTCTGGCCCACCGGAGCCTGGCAAAGCGCCGGGCCCCGAGCGGGGGCTGCACCAACGCTTCGTGGAGCAGCGAACACCGCGGCGCCTCCCTGCCCGGCTCTGGGCCACATGTCCGCTAAAACCAAGCACGTCATAAACTGTGCTTACAGCCAGAAAGGCCTTGTGCTGTGTGACATACACGTCAGCCGAATATTGTCCTAATTCCAGAGCAGTCCCGTAGGACCCAGCTGGCGGAAGAAGGCAGGATCCATTGAGTTTGATGCTGCTTCGGGCTGGACTCGAATGCATCTTAGGTTTTCATCCAGTTCAAAGCCTTTTTCAAAAGCTTGGAGTAAGAAAAAGCAGACACACACTTGGGAGCCCAGAAATGCGAGTCATTCGGGGGGCCAGCCTGAGTGGGCCTGCCTGGTTCCTGAGTGGGGAGTCAGCAGGGTGCATGCACAGACACGGGTCCTGGACTCCAGGACCCCTGCTCACTCCAGAGCCGTGGCACCAGGACAGGGACAGCACCAGTGTGTGCCAAGGCCACTAAAGGAATCAGGCCCACGTCACGGCCACAGTGCCCGTGTGGCTCCCTTGTTGGTGGGACAGGTCTGCACCTGAGGCCAGGCTGCTCCTGGAACCCAGACCCGCTGACCGCTGGGGGCATGATGGCCTCACCTCCGTCGGGTGAGGGACTGCCCATGGCTGCTCTAAGGCATTACACCGAGGGTGCAGCTGAAGCCCCCAGCCACTGTCGTCCTATAAATGTGGGGGTCAGAGCAGAGGGCTCACTGGCCCCGCAGTCTTGCTCTGGAGGTTCCTCGCTGACCAGTGGAGTCCCCACCCCATCTCTCACTCCACAGGTGGCACCTTTTGTCTCCCTCTGCCTCTTACCAGCCCGCCGCCTGTCACAAGTCCCCTGGGGTCACCACCCAGGGCAATCTCCCACCTAAGATTCCTACCCTAACCCCCATCCCCTCCAAGCCCTTTTACCAGGGAAGGGACATGTCCACAGGTCCCTGGACTGGACATGGGCATCTCGGGGGAGAGGTGAGCACGGTGCAGGGATCACTGTGGTCAGGGTCCTCCATGTCCCCAACTTGGACGACACCTGCCAGGAAGCACAAGGCCTCCTGCCTTTATGCCTTAGCTCAAACATCCCTGCTGCCCAACACCCCTTCCAATAGCCTTCCCCTGGCCGATCCTCTCCCTTTTGGAAACTCAGCTTCCCTTATAACCAGGAAGCCTTCCTGAACCTGCCCTGTGTCCCCCGGGGCCATGATGGGGTCACATTTTATTTACTTATTTGACAGAGAGAGACACAGCGAGAGAGGGAACACACGCAGGGGCAGAGGGAGAGGGAGAAGCAGGCTTCCCGCGGAGCAGGGAGCCCGATGTGGGGCTCGATCCCAGGACCCCAGGACCATGACCTGAGCCGAAGGCAGATGTTCAACGACGGAGCCCCCCAGGCGCCCCTGGAGCTTTGACTTTTGAGTGGGACCCAGGTCCTTGGAGAAGTGGCTGGCTCATCTCCCGCTGGTGCAGGGAAAAATAAGATGCGCTTGGTACATCCTGTGGGGATGAAAACCAGGAAATGCTCTCCAATGGAATTAATTAGAAAAATAAGAGCTTGTGGGAGGGCACAGGGCACAGCCTGAAGGTGCTGCCTGTGGCCAAGGAAGGGGCCCCATGAGCAGCAAACCACGTGGTGACAGCTCTACCCTACAGGATCAAACACACACACTTGAGTTTGTGCCAAGGTGACCGGCTGAAGACATAAGCGGACACCTCTTCTTTCAGAGGGACATCCATTAGCCAATAGTTGTGGGAGTGGGAGATAGCAGACCAGCAAAGCCCCAGCAGACACAACCACCGTGGGACGCTAACCCGCAGGGGAGAGCGTGAGGAGACTCAGGGTTTGTGCCCCACAAAGACTGTGGGCTTCAGCGTGAGACTCGGCAGCTGACCATCCTGACCAGGCGGTCGAGGCCGACGTTGCAGTGAAGCTCTTGGGGGCCTCTCTCCCTGGCTCTCCAGCACCGACAAGGGCAAGTTGCTGGATGCTTTCTCGGCACGTGCTTCCCTTCCCAGCGGCCTTCTCTTAGAGTGGCCACTGGTCCTGGGAATTTCTACAGGAACCATGCTCTGGTTTAAACCTCTTCCCAGACAGGATGAAGCAAAATAGCCTCAGACACAGACTGGCCCTCCCAGGGTGCTCATTTAGCATGGAGCTGAGTAACCCAACCATCTAGGGCAAGCTGGCTGCGACAGCAGACATGACCCCCAGGTGCTAATAAACACACAGTGGATGGGCACCACAGCCGTGTGGAGGGGGGCACGCCCAGCCCTCTGGGACCATGTGGTTGGTGTGGCTCCCAAGGGTTAGACAGGATCAGGTAGACCTCACGTCCACAGTGTGGCCGGCCCCTTCTCTGAGGTGGGGCAGCCCGAGCACTGTGGGTGCTGAGCAGCACCGCTCCCCAGGTGACACACAGAACCCCCTCCCAGGGAGCCACTGCTTAGAGGGACTGGTCTAGGTGGTCAGCTGGATTCAGCAGTCCACTGGGTAGGCAGTCAGCTAGACAGGTAGTCAGCTGGGTGAGATGGTCAGCTGGGTCAGGTAGTTAAACGGGTTGTGTAGTCAGCTAGGTTCGATGGTCAGCTGGCTTAGATGGTCAGCTGGGTAGACAGTCAGCTGGGTCAGGTAGTTAAACGGGTTGGGTAGTCAGTTGGGTAGGTAGTCACCTGGGTTAGATGGTTGGGTTACTCAGCTCCATGCTAAATGAGCACGCTGGCAGGGCCAGTCTGTGTCTGAGGCTATTTTCCTTCATCCTGTCTGGGAAGAGGTTTAAACCAGAGCGTGGCTCCTGTAGAAATTCCCAGGACCAGTGGCCACTCTACGAGGAAGGCCGCTGGGAAGGGAAGCACGTGCCGAGAAAGCATCCAGCAACTGGGCTGTGTCGGCTGTCTTGGAGAAAATCCGATGTGACACCCAGGGCCCTTTCCCGAGTGGGCTGCTGGGTAACCTCGGTGACCACGGCTGCCCCTGCCACACCCTAAACTATCCTGGTGCCAACAGGGCAGTCGCTGTTTTGGGCCCGCACTCCAGGCCAGGCCAGGGCAGACGCAGGACAGCGGGACGGGCGGAGGCCCCGAGGCCGGGCAGACACGGATGTGGTTGTGCCGTATGTATGTGATGTGTGCACCGTGTGTGCGGTGTGGCAGGTCCTCTGAGAGAGCCCTGCTGATAGACGGAGTCATAAGAAAGGTGAGGAGGCCGGGCGCCTGGGGGGCTCAGTCGGTGAAGCATCTGCCTTCGGCTCAGGTCATGCTCCCAGGGTCCTGGGTTTGAGCCCCGCATCGGGCTCCCTGCTCAGCAGGAAGCCTGCTTCTCCCTCTCCCTCTGCCTGCCACTGCCCCTGCTTGTGCTCTCTCTCTGACAAATAAATAAATAAAATCTTAAAAAAAAAAAAGAAGGGTGAGGAGCCGCTGGGCAAGACAGTCAGAGCTCTGTGCTCAGAGGAGGGCACAGGGAAAACCTTGTCCCTTAAGGCTGCGGACATCCCTCCCTCCACAGCTCTGGGCAAACAGGAGACAAGAGTGCTTGCAGGGCCGGTGGGCTGGGAGTACCCTGGGTGGGTACTCCCGCATGGGCAGGTCAGTGGTGCAGCCCCAGGGGCCCCAAGAAACCCATCCCCCGACCAGCTGGGGCGGGGCTGCTGCCACCGTTTGCCATCCGAAGAAGCAGGAGCACGGGTGGCAGGAGTTTTATTCCTACCTCATGTGGTCACAAAGGGTTAGGCCAGTGACTCCTTGGGAGCAAGAGAGCTCAGAGTCTAATAGGCCTGTTTATTCATCCAAGGTGATGGAACCCAGGACGAGCGAGGGCTTGCACAGATTTGAGAAGTAGCTGGCTGGGGAGCCAAGAGGACCTGGGAAAGCACGTGTGCAGCAGGGACCAGGGCCAGGACCGGGAAAGACCTGCCGAGCAGGCCAGGTGTCCCCTGCAGGCGCTCCAGCACACTTGGGCTCCCCGGCTGGCTGTGGTCCTGGGCGTCCACGTTGATTCTCAAACTTCCAATGCATAAGCCTTGCAGAGGTTTTCTGGCGGACAGGCGCAGGTCCCTGGACACGCTGTCATGTAAGTGAGCAGGCAGTGGGGTATGAGAAACCCAGAGCAAGGCCACTTCCGGAGCCACCAGCCAGCAGTCACCTTGGGGAGGATCCCGGGTCCCTTCCACCCCCAGTGGGAGGTCTCTCTCCTCCCCAAGCAGATGGGTTATGCAGGACCCTGGGGTTCGGGGCATGATTTGTGCCTTCCTCCCCCATAATTCCGGACTGTCAGCCCGGACTGCTTCTCCTGCCTTTTCCAGGAACCCACGTCAAGCCTTGGCATGCCAGAAGCCCCAGAGAACCAAACCAGCCATAGGGCAGGGCTCAGGCTGTCTTCAGACGTCCCGCTGTGGGACCTGGGGGGCATTTCTCATCATTCCTAGGAGCCGGTGTGAACTTCTCAAGCACCTGTCCAAATACACATTCGTAGCTGGAACACCACACGGTGATTTAGAAAAACCCACTGTCCAATGGATGGCACAGACACCACATGGCTGAAAATGCTCCCCTACTTTTCTCAAGAACGGACAACACCTACAAGGGACGGTGGTGCACCTGCTGTGGGGGACGGACCCAGTGATGGGGAGGGCAAGAAAGAACCTGGAAGTTAATGTTTTGGGCATCAAAAACGTTAAGTACTTAGGGATAAACTTCATGGAAGTGTGAGACTTGCACACTGCAAACCGGAGTATTCCTGGGGGAAATGGAAGATCCAGGCACACTGTGGGGTCTGTCCTGACCAGCATTGAGCTCCTAAAACCCATGCAGTTTCCCAAGGGAGAGGAGTGTCATTTGTTATTCACAAGGACCCCTTTCTACCACACTTGGACTCCTGGCTCCTAGCCAGGTGAATGTGACCCCTGGCCTCTGACCTCTGGGGAGGCTGGTGGTTGAGCCAATCACCAATGGCCAATGATTGATCCATTGTACCTATGCAATGAAGATAAAAACTTTTGGACAGTGAAGTTCACTGAGCTCAGCTTTGCAGTCCCTGGTAGAGCGTGGGTGCCGTGGGGTCCTCACTGCAGCTGGCTGTGCAGTGGGGGAGGCTTGGGGGACGGAGCCCACAGCCTGCAGGGTCCATGCTGACTCCAGGCGGTTGGTGCCAGAGTGGGATTGCTGGCCAGCCAACGGTGCCAGAGAATCGGGGAGTGGAGTTGGCACTGCAGGCTCCCAGCTCCCACACGGGTGAGGGGTGTGTGGGAAGGAGAGCTCTCAGCCAAGGGAAGAGGCACTCTGTTCTGACCTCTGGCGACCTGGCAGAGCCTGCTCCTTTGTGCAGAGCACAGATGTGAGCAAAGCTGGGCATGAGCTTTCCCCTCCGGCCCCTGCTGTAGCAGGGCTTGGGCTGGTGAGGTGACGGCCCCTCGTGCTTTGGGACTGGTGCCAGCAGGCCCAGCTGGTGACCCTGCTCACCATGCACCCACCCCACCTTGATCTGCTTTTCCCCCTCAGACAACACCTACTGTGCCTCTGGGTTTCACCTCAGCCCCCCTACCCCCAGCCCTCACTGCACACTCACCAACCCTTAGCCAGGGAGCGGTAAGGCCCTCACTGGGGCATGGGGGGTAAGTGGCCCCTGACACCATCATGTGTCTCAGAGTTGGACATTGGTTTGCAGTTGGTAATTTTGTTCAGTTGCTGAAACAGACACGTATGTATCAGAGGAATCAGGGAAACCACGTTTCCCAATTATTTATTTAGAAAACCCTGCCAGAGGGGCACCTGGATGGCTCAGTCAGTGAAGGATCTGCCTTTGGCTCGGGTCATGATCTGGGGACCCTGGGATCGAGCGCACGTTGGGCTCCCTGCTCAGCGTGGAGCCCGCGTCTGTCTCTGCTGCTCGCCTCTGCTCGGGCTCGCTCTCTCTCTCAAATAAATAAAATGTTAAAAAAGAAAAGAAAAACATGCCAGAGGCTGGAGCCCAGATTGTAACGGAGAAATCGGGTGCTGCGAGGCAGGTCCAGCAGCGGGGAGACTGTGTCCCTCGACCCAGAATTGAGATTGCAGACTGAGGAAAACAGAGCAGGGTGGGACGTCCAAGCCTGCCCTTCAAACCTGTTTCCAGGGATTGGCATTCTCATCCCTCATTAGGGAGGAAACAGCAACAGGACAGCGTGTAGACATCCCCATGTCAGTCCTCCGAAGCCCAAAGGCAGGGGACAGCTCCCAGTCAGAGGGAGACGGCGCTTGTGGCAGGCAAAGGGCGCGGGCAGCGCTCGGCCAGGCCTGGCCCTGGGAAGTTCCGCAAGGATCCCTCCAGGGCCATTGTGTGTGGTTGGCTTGAGCAGTTCCCCACAACAGATATTTGCAGGGAGGGGGTCCTCCTGGCTGGAGTTCTGCTCTCAGCCTGCCCAGACTCTTGGGGCAGCGATTGGGAAACATGCTTTTCAAGGTCACAGTTTGGGGTGTGACTCAAGGCAGGAATGCACACGCCTCCCTCCCTCCCTCCCTCCCTCCCTCCCTCCCTCCCTCCCTCCCAAGATTCTGCACCCAGAGGGCCAGAGGCAGGACTGAGGGGCTGACTCCTGGGCTTCAGGGCCAGTTGGCTGAAGACAGAAACCTGTCTCCTGATGGACCACAGTGAGGTTATTTGAAAGCAAATAAGTCGGTGACCTGAGAGTGCCCAGGGGGTGTTCCGACAGAACGAGAGGGACAGGAAGCCGCCAGCAAACAGAAGGAGCAGCTCCCCCAGGGGATGATTCCAGAAGCAGGGTGCATGCCCACCAGGGAGGGAC
>NW_027397141.1:4488325-4496435 GCF_003265705.2 Callorhinus ursinus
GCATGCCCACCAGGGAGGGACAAGGCTGGCTCCCCAGGGATCCACCAGCTGCAGGGTCAGAGGAAGCAGCGGGGGGGGGGGGGGCGTCAGTGGGGTGTTTGAAGGAACCCCGTGAGAGCATTGTGAGGAGCCTGCTTGGGCCGGGTCGCCACAGAGATGGGGGACTGGTTGACATGGGCCAGGGTTCCTGGCTCTGTGGGGGCAGAATGAGCACTGAGCCCCAGCACCCTTGGAACCTGTGCACCTTAGTTTTTTCATCTGTAGAATGGGATCGCCCACCCCCTCCTGGACTCACTGCTTTGTCAGAATGGAATCCATCTAACCCTGCGGCCCAGAAGACACACTCCCCGGCTCCCAGCGGAGGTCATGTTGGTCAGAACCAGAAATAGCTTTCCCACAGACTGTCCCAGCGTGGCCAGGTGCTGGGCCCAGTTAAGCCCGGTGTGACCCAAAGGGAGTTGCCAGACTGAGAACCTCCTGCTTTGTGTACATGGTACTTCCCAGAAAACCTGCCCCTTGAAAACAAGTGGAGGGGAGACCGTGGGGAAGTCTAGCCAGCCCTAATTAGGGCTTGCGCCCCCATCCTCTCGCACAGGGTTCTCCCGCTCTCCTGCCCCCAGGGCTGCCCTCGCCCCTTCTCCCAGGGCACCTGGGTGGGATTCTCAGGCAGGCTGCATTCTGGGGCAGGAGGCCACAGGGCAGAGGAGAGGGCTGCAGGCAGGAGCGCCTTTCCCTCTGCCCAGGCTTGGGCTGCTCCCAGACGACACTCACGGCTCCTTGCACTGGTGGTCCTCTAGCCCTGGTAAGCTCCTCCCCTCCCAAGGCCCCCCAGACCCCCATGCAATGGCCAGGCCGTCCTTACTCAGCTCCTATCCTCCAAGGCAGGCCCTCATGCCCCCACATTGCTGGGGACAGGGGCATCTGTGACAGCAGGCTCACCAAGGGCCTCAGGATGGCCACAGTTTGATGGAGTTTCACCGTTAATTTTGTGGAGGTCATTGTGGGAAGGACTTATTTAGGGGTGAGCTTCCACATGAACCAAGAATTGTCCAGCCCTGGGAGGTACCCAGGATGCTCTAAATAGAGGTGCCAAGGAGGTCTGTCTGCCTGTCTGTTCTACAGAGCTCGTGGGGTCATGGGTCATGAGGTCAGAAGGCAGGGAGGGCCAGCGCTGCAGCCCAGACTTCTGGGCTGCGGGTGTAAGTTCCGAGCCCTAAATTGGAGGAGCGGAGATGCACAGGGCACACACGGTCTGGGTCAAGCCCCCCGTCCTGCCCACGAACTGGTGGTCAACAGCGCATTCACATTCCAGCCTCCCCTTTAGTGAATAGCCAGAATTAAAATCCCCTGATACTGATGAAGCGACTCGCCATCGCCTCCTCTTGGACAGCGGTGGTGACCTCCCCGCCGAAGAACAGAGGCGGTGATGCGCCGCACCAGGCCTGCCACCAGGGGGCGCACTGGACAAGCGCCTCTGCGGTGCTCAGGGCGCGGCTTGCAAGGTCCGGGGCTGGCTGCAGGAGACGCCTCTTCCCCCGCGAGGTCCGTGGAGGCAGCGGGAGGGGACCAGAAGCCAGCCGCCGCAGCCCGAACAGCATATTCAGGTCGGCGCTTGGGCGAGGTGCTCGCTGAGGGCAGCAGCCGGTGACCGGCGTCCCCCAGGGTCCTTCACACGTACACCGTCAGCTACAAAATGGGTCTGAGAATAGAACCTACCCTGTAGGTTGTTGTGGAATTAATGACTTAAAATTTACAAGACTGCTCAGGACAGTTTCCTGTGCTTGGCGCAGAGCTTTCTGCGGTTGCCGCTGCTGTCCGGGGGCTCTCACATTGCATTTATCTCTGCGGTGCCCTGGGCCTGGGGGTGCAGCCCACGGAGGTCTCTTCTCAAAGTGATGAGGTTCGTTTCTGTGGAACTACGGGTTCACTGGATGCCCACTATCCGTCTCCCCCACTGGAATGGAAGCTCCAAGAGGTGGAGGGTTTGTCATGTGGTAGGTGTTCAACAAACACTCACAGAGGACATGGGGGAAAACGCTTGTGACATAATGAAAACTTGTAAACAAAGAAACTGGGGTGCAATGTGATGCCAATCTTGTAAAAAAGCTGTATTTATCCATACATAGCTCTCTAGAGAACTATATGAAAATTCTAGCACGGGGAATACGAAAGAGAGGACAAATTAAATGGTTTTTGTTAGCTCCCATATTACCCACGAGGAAGATGCATGTAGGATTTGGGGTGGGTGGAATTACATTATTGGAAAGAATAGGCTGGAGGCATTGCTGTGGGGTGTTTGGGGGCCCAGGAAGAGCCGCACATAGCCCGTCTGTGGGCCTGATGCTGCCGGTCCTGTTCCTGCCCCAGGAGGGCTCTGTGGGCCTCTCTCACTTACTGCTGTCTGAGTAGGTGGGGAGCCCCAGCAGGGCCAAGGAGGAAACCAGGTCATGCCCGGGACCACAGACAAGTGGGACCACCACCTGGGACCACTGGCCAAGCCTGTTTGTGACAGAAAATGCTACTCGTGAGCCTGTATCAGGGGCCCTGGCAGACTAAGGTGAGGCGCCCTGAGGACCGGGGGGCCTCTGAGCAGGGGACAGCAAGAAGAGGGTTCGAAGGCACCCCGGCCAGCTCGGCGGCCCAGGACTCGGGCTGAACACTCGGGCTTCCCGCTTGATTTCCAGCATGCTGTTTCTCCAGCGGCGAATGAACGGGCCCTCCTGCTGCATGTGGACCAACCTCCTCCAGGCTGCCTGCTCTTCCAAGCCTGCCTCACCCCTCATCCCCCTCAGGGCTGGTACATTTCTCTGGCAAGGAAGAGGGTCCTACCCACCGGCAGTGCCTGCTCCATGGAGGCCTCAGCGGGGGCCGAGGTACAGCTAGGCAGGGACTGGCAAGCCTTGACACGCCCAGTGGAGGCTTGGCGCTTTCCTTGTGTGTCCCCTCCCTCAAGAGCCTCTGGCTTCCAGGGCCACCCCGGCCCGCAGCTCAGGGACTTGGCGTGTGAGCAGGAGGTCGGAACCAAAGCCACCACACCTGCAAGCCAAGCTCCTCCGGTTACCCCCAAGGCCCACCCTGGACCAGCTCCCCTGTAGACACCCCCAGACAATATGGAGCAGAACCTTAAGGTTCAGAGGCCCAATGAAAAGTCCAACATGCATCTGATTTGTGAGAGTTTATACCCTAAACTGGTGAAAAGCCTCAAGCAAGCTAGCCATGCTGTGCACACTTGGGGCCTCCCTGTTTTCCAGGCCCCGAGAGGCCAGCAGCCACACGCCATGACAAGGGATGGACAACAGACAGAGAGGAATGGAAGGCAAAGGGCCACCCAGGCCCAGTCACCCTCCTGGCCTGTGTTTGAGTGTGGGCACAGAGGGACCAGCAAAGCCACTCTGGCCAGTGCTGCTCTGTGGAGAGGGCCCCGGGACCCAGGCGTGGAGGTCTGCTCCTCCCGTCCTGGCCAAGGGGCAGACCAGCTGTCTCTCCAGAAGCTTCCTGGGTGCCTTGGTAGTAGGTGGTAGCAGTTAGGGGTTGGGCAGGGGCAGGGGCTGCCTGTCTGGGGGCTGGGACAGGGCACAAGCAGCGGCCCCAGCCTCCGTGTATAGCACCTCGGAGCACCTGGCATATTAGCACTCAGCAGAGGGGCCTCTTCTGTGATCTGGTCATATGATGGCAGCATGGCCGCATGCTTGTCCAGGGACGCCAGTTTCCATGGTTGGATCTCAGCCCACAGTTTCCAGCTGCCTCTGAGCCTCTCTGTTCTCAGATGGACAGTGTTGCAGAGGGATGGTGGGTGTTTGAGGGTTTCACCTGTCTGACTCTTCTGGCTTCTGGGCCCAGATATTCCTCACCCTGAGATGCTGCTTGTCACCAGCCCGTGGCCTCCTGCACACGTGTGTGTGCCGTATGTGCGCACGCGTGAGCATGTGGGCAAGTGTGCATGTTGTGTAGATGTATGCGTCCACGCCCAGTGTGCGCTGTGTGTGCAAGTGTGTGCATGAGAGTGAACGAGCGTGTGTGCTGTGTTCTCAGTCTTCGGTTGGAACACAGGTTGGCCTGTGGCGGTTTGCCGAGACCCGGCTGTCTGAACAGAAACACTCCGAACCCCTGTCAAGGCTCCCTTTGTGTGGCCCTCTGCTCCTGCACCTCACCCTGCAAGCACCATCTCCTGAGCCTTGATCACAAGGCAGGACCCTTGTGAGCCCCCTGGGACTGGGACCTCCTACACGCAGCCGCAAGGATGGCGCATTTGGGGCCAAGTTTGTGGGCCATCGCTGAGAGTAGAGCCCTCTCCAGGGCCCCATGGGATCTGACTTTGTTTCTGGGTGTTCATAGGATCTGAAGGGTAGGGATGGGTGATCACGGCCGCCATCATGCTCACGTGACCTGGGAGGCTCAGCCTTCCGTCGCTAAGCTCACCTCCCTTCTCCCAGTTACATTTCAGGGAAGGAGATGCATGGAAGGAAGAGATAGGCATCCCTCAACAGAGACCAGAGAGGGAGAACATCTTCCGTTCACACTTTATTGTGTCTTTTTAGAAGATGGCATCGTCCCTTAGCCAACGGATCAGTGGTTCACACCTGGGCGGTCATCAGTGCCCTGAAATGGTTTGAGTGGTGTTTCTCAGGGCTGTTTGTCTGCAACCCCCACCCCCGTCCCTCCCTCCCAGGTCACTGCAGGACTGAGGAGGCTGGGAGGTCAGGAGAGCAGCTTCCTGTCACCTCCAGATGCCCCCTTGGCTTCCAGCCCAGTCCCAGTGCAAACTACCTTCTCCAAGGCCGTTACACACTCTCCTTCACCTTCCTTCTGGTGGAATAAGGGATGCAGCACACCCAGCTGGTCTTGGTCCTAGAGGCCAAGCGGAGGGCAGAGCAGGTGAGAGACAGGCATCCCCCACACGGGCTCAGAGCCCAGGGCCACAGGCAGCACCCCTCCACCCCAGAGGCATGCCCCCTCATCAAGCCCAGGGGGCCCAGCATTTGTCAATCAGAGGGTGACAGGGCCCTGCACACACAGTCAGACTCCTGAGCAGAGCTGGGCTTGCCTTCCCACCAGCTGCCCGAGCTTCCTCCAGCCCACCCAGTGCCTTTGTGCTCTGCGCTGGGAGGCCTAAGAAGGGGCCGCTTGAACATGAAAGACCTCCCAGACCAGCTGAACAAACTGCTCCCCTTGGCCCCAAAGCCAGGCTGTCTCCTGCTGTCCCCACACCCAGCCCTGCTCATTTCCAGAACACCACAGCCTGTGGTTTCCCTCATGGCTGGTCTCTGGGTTCTCCACTTCCAACCAAAGCTGCCTCTGGGACGAGTCAGCTGTCCCCCTTCCCTTTGCAGGGACCCCACAGCTCAATGTCAAAGCATCCCACTGGGGAGTAAGCGACAGCTAGCCTATGGGTGCCCAACCCACCATCTGAATAGGGTGAGGGAGAGCCTGGACAGAGAAGCCTCAGCTCTGGCAGCTGAGCAGGGCAGTGGGACAGAGAGGTCACCCTGATACTGCCCAGCAGGCGTGAAGGCCAGGCCCACATGGAGGGCTCTCCACAGGCCCCCTTCCCACTGGCCAACCGGCCTCCAGCAGCCAAGGCTTGGATCTGTGTGCTGGCCCTGGCTTACAGGTTTTCTGGGGGCAGCAGAGTCATCAGGCAGGGGGGTTGAGACCATGAGGCCAAGTGGGTGGACTTGGAATTGTCTGGCCCTTGGGGCAGAAAACAAAGCCACCAAGCTGCATCCAGTGTGGCTGAATCCATGGCCACATCCGTTAAGGAACAATGAGAAAAATAAAGGTCTGCTTAAGAAAGACCCACCTACTTTCAGCCTAGATTAGGAAGTGTGACAGAGCAATGCCGGAGAGACCCCCTGTGTAAGTAGAGATGGGCAGGAACGTGGGGCCGCGTGAGCCGAGGCGGGGTGACACGTCCTCCCAGAAGCTCCCCCACAGTACATACAAATCTGGGGGAAGGTAGTGGTTCTAATAACACCACCAAGTAAGCAGAGGCCCCAAAGCTGCAGGCGCTCACAGTGGACGATGAGGAGATGTGCCTGTGGAGACCCCAGCCCCTCTCCCAAGGGTGCAGTGTGCGTAGTGTGCGTCCCAGGTCCAGCCTCCGAGCCCACGTGCTCCTGCCCCATCCTCACTGTTGCTAAGAGGGGGCCTGGCTGACCTAGAGGCTTGTGTGTTTCAGTTATTTGAAAGGACCATGTGTTGGTTTTACAAAGTAATTTACTTTGTATCTAAATATCTGCTAGAGATATTTTTCTTTTAAAAAGTGCTTAAGCAAATAAGCCGAGATATTAATATAGTTAATTCTGAGAAGTGGATAATTGGGTAAATTGCTATTTTCTTCTTAGTGTTTCTCTATATTGCTTAAAATAAAAATAGATCCGTGGGCCCTTGGGTGACACAGTGACTTGCTCCCAGCGCCCTTTATGGCCTGAGGATGTCGTGGAACTTGGCTGGCCCTACCCGGTCTCCACCATAAAATGGTGTAGGTAGTCAGGACAAATGTACCTCCCACCCCAGCCCTGGGGCCCGCTTTGCAAAGACTCTGGCCGGTGATGAGTCCTCCCTCCCGGCAAAACCCCAAACTGAGAAGCTGGAGCCACCCATGTGGCAACACTTCCCTCTCCCCTTCTCTGCTGCCTCCCACCTCTCCTGCCTCATTCTCTGGCCAATTTGTCAGCTCATGGGATGGGGAGAAAGGGTCTGGTGGGGGGGTGAGTGGGACTTCCAGGTGAGGGTCCTCCCTAAGTCCCATCGCTCCCCTCTCAGCCCCTCCAGACTCATCAGTGCTTGGGTGTCTGCCCGCGTGGGGAAGGGAGGAGGGCATGCAGTGGGGTTCTGCCCCTCCAGCGTGAGGCCCCGGGGGCCCATCAGACACCACAGTAGAGGAGAACCCCCCACATGCCTCACTCACTCGTCTTCCGACAGATCCCCCATGTCCATCTGGGACCGCTTCTCTTCTCTCATGGCACCTGTGACCACCTGTGGAAAGTGGCAGGAGCAGTTCAGGGAACGAGCAGAATCAACCCATCAACCACAGCCACCAAGGCCAGACCTGCTAGACCTGCCCAAGGACCAGATGGGGGCATGGAGCCTGTGCTGGCACTGAGCCTCTTCCCAGAAGGTGGGGCACCCTCAAGTGAAAATTTCCAAAGAGGGGGAGGGGGCACCTGGCTCAGTCAGTTAAGTGTCTGACTCTTGATTTCAGCTCAGGTCAAGATCTCAGCATTGTGAGATCAAGCCCTGTTGGGCTCACATGCTGAGTGTAGAGCCTGCTTCAGATTCTCTCTCTCTCTCCCTCCCTCTGCCCCTCCCCTCCCCTGCTCTCTCTCATTCTGTGTGTGTCTCTCTCTAAAAGAAAGAAGGGAGGGAGGGAGGGAAGGAAGGAAGGAAGAAGGGAGGAAGAAGGAAGGAAGGAAGGAAGGAAGGAAGGAAGGAAGGAAGGAAGGAAGGAAGGAAGGAAGGAAGGAAGGAAACTTCCAGTTAGGGCACCCTGACCAAGAAATTGTGCCCTTGATGTGGGCCACTGTGACCTCCAGACTGTAATCCCAACTCTGCCACTGGATGACCCTCCTTGAGTCTTAAAACCTGTGGTACCCCTAAAATAGCCTTGTGCAGGGTTAGTAGCCAGCATTCTTCACTGTACCACATGTTCTGAGTGCAAAGAGATAGGAGGTGCAATCTGGAAAAGAACAATCCCTAGGCAGGAGCTTAAATTTCCAAGATAGAACTTCAAAACACTTCCAGAAATGGCTGCCCACTACAGCTGAGAAATGGAGGCCATCCTAGGACATTTGTGTTGGATGGTCCAGACAGGCCATTGGTCAACACCTTCATTTTACAGAAAATGATGATGCTGTGAGAATGATGATGATGATGATGATGATGATGGTGATGAGGTGATGGTGTCGTGGTGGTGGTGATGGTGGTGATGGTGATAATGGTGGTGGTGATGGTGGAGATGGTGATTGTGGTGGTGGTGGTGATGGTGATAATGGTGGTGATGGTGGTGATGGTGGTGGTGATGGTGGTGATGTTGATGATGGCGATGGTGGTGATGGTGATGGTGGTGATGTTGATGATGATGGTGATGGTGGTGGTGGTGGTGGTGGTG
>NW_027397141.1:4496535-4544393 GCF_003265705.2 Callorhinus ursinus
GTGGTGGTGGTGGTGATGGTGGTGATGTTGATGATGGCGATGGTGGTGATGGTGATGGTGGTGATGTTGATAGAACAACCCTGGAATGTGGGTACTACTCAGATCCCCACTGTATGGATGAAACCACAGAGCCACTGAGAGGTATGGTGACTTGAGTATTTACTGGCAGAACCAGATGTGGAGACCAGGTCTCCAACTCCCAAGCCTATGCCCTTTGTACCACCCCAGTGTGATCCCAGAAGAGGTTCTCAGGGCCCATGGGCACCCTGAGAGTCTCTGATGATGCCAGAACGCATGCAGGTTGGAGGGTAAGAAGGAGGCAAGGGTGGCTTTCAGATTGCCAGGCCAGTCCTCAGCACCCCAGAGCCCTCCCGGCCCTGCTGGCCCGCCTCTGCCTCAGCCTGCAATACATTCTTGTGGGACAGGTTCATCGGACAAGCCTCGTGGGCCCTGAGCACCAGCATTCCTGGCAGGTGGTCTGGCTCTGTCATTTGAGGGCTTTTACCTCCTCGGCATGGTCTCCCAGATCAATCTCCACAAACACAGATGGTTTCTGTGAATGGAAACCAAAGAGGTATGGATGGCAGACTAGGGTGAACTGGAGAGGAAAGGAGGCTTCCTGGGAGAGGCACTGGGCTCCAGGCCCTGGGGCAGCTGGGTCTGCATGACCACCACTGCGGCCGCAAGACAGTGGCTGTGCTCAGTGGGGGCTCCTGAGGAGCTGGGCAGAGAGGTGCTGGCCGTGTGAATGGCAAGGTGTCCATGACCAGTGCTGGCAGAGAGAAGGGAAGGACTATGGCCTCCCATCTCTCCCTACTCACCCCCTCAGGTCCCTGAGATCCCGGGGTCTCCCCTGGCTTCCCTCTTTGAGAACCAGGGCAGCGGGTCACAAGGCAATGCCCGGAGCTGGCCCATACCTGCACACTGCCCACCAGCCTCCTGGTACCTGCTCTGCCCCGTGCTGGTGAGGGCTCCCACTGAGGCATGAAAGCCTCAGGCAGCTCCAGGGGCTGCTGCCCACCTGGGCCAGCCCAGAACGCCAGATATGTCTGGGGATGAACCCCTGGATCCCACCAGGGACTGTCGTAGGTCCTGATAAAACAGGTCCAGCTTCTTCTCCATTCCCTCCCACGATTGGGAAGGAAATGAGAGCCTCCTTCCCTCAGAAAGTGCCCGGTGGGAATTCCTACCACCGCTCTGATGGGTCTCTGGCCAGTGCACCAGGACATGGGGCAGGGGGCATTTCTCTGAGCCACCCGTCAGGTCCCATATGACTTTGGCAACTGTGCTGTTTGGAAAGCTGGGGTTAAGATGCCCAGCATCAGCCAGGAGCACAAGGCTGGGCCCAAAGTCTCTTGGGTCGAGGCCGCACTGGGCCCAGCCTACAGCATGGCCCTGCCAAGAGGACCCCAGGACCATGTGTCCACAGCCTGCTGGCGGTCCCACAGGACTGTGCCTGGCAGGCCTTCCTGTTAAGAAAGTCAAAGGCTCTTGCCTCTTTTCCTGGAGGGTCATCCAGCTTGATGGACTCTGGCCCCTGTTCCTAGGGAAGACACCCAACAGGTAAATACCAGCAGGACCCGAGGACGGCGGACATGTGTCTGGCCAGCCCCCCCGCTCTTGCCACTGGCCTCTGGGTGGCTCCTCTTCTCCTCTGGTTCTGTCCTTCCACCGTCCGGGTCCAACTTCCCAAGGGCGTCCTGACTCTCCTGCTTGTCTTCCTCGGGGTCTGCCTGACTGTGGGAGTGAGGCGATGGATCAGGATGGGCGCCATGGAGATGTGGCTTCGGGCTGGCCCTTTCTCCCCTTGGGTGCTGGGAAAGTTCTGGGACGTGCCCCCGCGGAGCAGGGTGGGACAGGGCGTGGAGGCCCTTCCTCCTGCCTGGGGGTGGGAGGGTGAGTGGAGGACGAGGCAGAGGTGCCCAGCGCTAGGCATCGAGGACTAGGCAGTGCTCCTCGAGGAAGGTTCTATGGCGATGTGGTGGTGCTGGGGGCCTGTCCACCAACGGGGTTGCACATGCAGACCTTCCCCAACAAATGAGGCCTCTGGCATGCCCAGCGATCTGGAGAGTCGAGTGCAAACGTCTGCCAAGACAGGCGCCCGCTCCAAGAGTCTGGGCCACGGCCAGCTGCAGGGGAAGCAGGAGGTGGGGTGGGGGGCTCGCAGCCCTGAGACACCCTCCCATCTGAGGGTGGACACCCTTTCTTCTCAGGGTTCCTTCGGGGTCCGAGTGTCGACCTCGGGGCTGGCCCTGCTCCCCAACCCACTGTCTCCTGTGTCACCTCGTGTCTCTGAAAACCACCTCTCCTGGACAACGACCACCTACCAGCTGGCTTCTTCGATGTCACCTTGTAGGTCCTTTCCCTGGTCCTCGGACTCTGGGGAGGAAGGAGCAGCATTTGCCATCAGCTCTCCCTGGGCCCGTGGCTTGGCCCTGTGAGGACTGAGAGCACTACAGCCCAGCCCTTCGGGGAGTGAGGGGCCCAGAGCCTGGCCCTACAAGGGTGGACAGGCCTTCCTGCGGGTGCTGAGTCTGAGAGGACAGTCCAGGTCCCATTTCTGTGTGGCCGCATCTGAGCCCAGAATGGTAGTGGTGGCTGGTTCCCTATAGCTGCCGCCCCCCGCTCCAGCAGCTCGGTCCCCCATCCTCCAGCCCGGCACACGCGGGCCCAGGATGCAGACACAGTACAGCCAGGTGGGAAATGCCAAAGCCTTCAATCATCCTTTTGACAGGAGGCCTGGTGAGGCACCTCCAAGCACCCCGTTACCGCAGAGGGTTTCCTTACAGAATCCCGACGGCTCACAGGTCTCAGAGCTGGGGCACCTGCAGGCTGGGGAGGGGATGGCTGGGCTCTGGGCGGCGGCCTGCACACAGCTCCCGCTTCTCGGCAGAGACCAACAGCGTGGCTGGCCCTTGAGCTCTCCATCCTGCCCTGGGCCTGGTGTCGGGGAGCCCCTGCCCCATGTCAGGTGACCTGCCTTTGGCGGGACAGTCATCTCAGCCAGGCCTCCCGGGTGCTCAGGGCGCGTGGCCTTGGCTGTGTTGTCCGGACACTTCTCTCTGTGAGGCGCCTGTGGGTGAGAACTAGGGGTCCTCCCTCCTTCTCTTGTTGGCAGCACACAGGCTCAGGGACGCCGAGGCCAGCGTTGGCCACCCCAGAGACAAAGCCCTGAAGGCAACGGGCAGGGATCTGAGGGAGCTCGGGGTGGGGGGTGCAGCCCTTGGTCCTCAGAGCGCGTTTCAGGACTCGATGGCTCTCGAGACATCCCTCACGGAGAAGCTGCCCAGTCTCCACCTCAGGACCTAGAACAGGACCTGAGTGATTCAGAAGCAGCAGTTTTCTAGCAGGGATTTTAGAATTGATTCCTTTTGGAAAATCTTCAGCAGGCCCCCACCTGTAGGCACGCGTGTGCGTGTACGTGCCTGTTCTAGAAGACCTGGGGCTGATCCCTGAACCTGCTTTTTCCTATAATGTGTATCTGGCAAGAAGAAAGAATCAGTAAAAAGAGAGACGTGATTTCTTTTCTACAAAGTAGACCCCCCAGTACATCTTCTGTCATAAAGAAAGGAAATTAATACTAAGTGTCTGCAGGTCTTGCCCCTTCCCTTTATCTAAGAAAGTGCCTGAGTGTATCAGGGCTCTGAGCATATCGGAACAGCGAGTGACCCCTCAGTCTGGAGGGCTCAGCCAACGAACGTGCAGCAGGCAGAGGGCTGGGGGCTGACGTGCGCCGCTCGGGGGCTGAATGAGGTCTGAGGACAGAGCAGTGAGGTCTCCAGAAGGTTCCCTTTGCTGCCTCTCTTCCTCAGCCGAGATGTGGCTATCTTCAAACTGCTTACAGATTACATTTTGGCTGTGAGACCGCCCCCTGGGGTCCAGCGGGTGGTGGCAGGCCTGCAGGCGCAGGCTCGGGGTCGGGCCGTGGCCATGTCCTCTGGACAGCGAGTCAAGTATCCGAAATCATGTCAACAGAGGTGCGGAGCTGGCTGGGGAGGGGGAGTGACAGTGACCAAGACCCTCTTCGTAACAGGCCTTGATTCTGTGATGGGGGTGCTTCGGGGGCCTGATGACACTGCCTTGCACCTTAGCGACACGGCTGAAGGCTTCAGCAGGTCCCACCCGCCTCGGAGGAAGCCCCCCACCTCCTCTCTGGACACACCCCCTTGAGCATGCACGAGTGGTGGACGGAGAGCGGAGTGCAGGCGAGGGTGCCCTCGCGCAGGAGGGGTGGCAAGGCGGACCTGAGCGCCGGAGTCCCGGGCCTGCACTGTGGACACGGTGGCCTGAGCCCGGGCGGGTCCCGCGGGGGGTTCCTGTGCGGGCGGCCAGGGTGGGGAGGTGGGCTCGATGCGTGGACACCCAGGGTTCTAGCACACAGCCGCTGGGTTCCTGCTGTTCCCTCCGACACCGGGCTCGTCCTGAGGCCCGACTGGACAGCAAAGCTGCAGGTGTGCTCTGGCCGCCCCTTGTCCCGCCCATTGGGCTCGCAGCCGGGCTCCTGTGTCCTCCTCGCCCCTGCTCCCCGCCGGCGTGCACCCGGCAGGGCCCCCTCTTCTGGTCCTATTTTGCCACGCGGACAGTGGGACCTGGAGCAGCCTGCCCCGTGCACGGCTGGTGAGCCTGCTGCTTTCCACCCTGCGGTCTCCGGGAGGTGGAGCCCCTCTGCTGTGTCCCGTGGGGCCGCCTGGTCATGTGAGGTAGGACAGGGTGCCACGGGGATGCCTCTCTGCCATTCACCCTGTTTGGGGAGATCCAGCGGTGCTGGTGGGAGTATCTGGAAATGGTGGGGGCGGGACTATCCTCTCCTGTGGCCGGCCCCGTGGCGGCCTTATCGGACAGCCCCTGTGTCGATTTGCAATGTTGCCTGCATAGACTTAGGTTGATTTCTTCTTTGGGAAGCTTCACTCCTCTTCAGTGAGCCTGCGAAAGCGTCGCCCTGCTCAGAGGGTTCACAGGACGGAAGTGGAGGGAGAGCCTCGCAGCGGCCCCAGCCGCCAGCCAGCGGTGAGCACCTGCTCCTCCTCCCCCTCCTGAGATGTTTACACTGAGAGAGCAGATATTCGCCCCTCGGGCTGGAACAGCAAAATCCCATTTCCTGCTTACTGTGTTTCAGTTCCACGGCATTCCAACACCCTCATAGAGGGCCACTCGCTGGGTGACCTTCCCAGCAGAGCCAGAACCTCAGAGGGCCCAGCAAATGACTGCACCAGTCACCTTCATCTCTCAGCCAACTCAGGGTCTGGCCCTCCAGGGAGAGGAGTTGGGGAGCCCAGAGGGCGAACCTCATGGTTCACACAAGGACTAGGTGTGCTGCCCGGCCCCCACGGCAGAGCGTTTAGGGAGAGCTTAGGTGGCAAAGCACCGCCATGTGTAAGTTAGTGGGCCCGTATCCCTTGTCCGTTACCCCCATGGGCTCACTGCTGGCCCTGCCTGGCAGGTTCCCTGAGTGGGACCAACCAGAGATGTTCCACGTGGCCACGGCCTTCTGGATGCACAGCCCACCTCACCCCACTCCCGACCTCAGCACAGCTTCCCATGGCCGCCTCAGTGGGTCCCAGCCCCGGTTCGGCCACCGGCAGACCCCGGCTCTAGCGTGCTCTGCCCGGCCCTTAGGATTCTCAGCAGGGCCAAGGGGGCTGGGCTGGTGGGAGGGACGCCGCTGCGGGCCTACCCGGCTCCTTGGACAGCTTCTTGAGGCAGCTCGGAGGGTCCCCCTTCTGATGCAGGCCGCCCACACTCCTGCTCCTCTGGAGCTCGGCCACCTCGCCGGCTGCCTTGGGGTGTCTGGGGGCAGCCCCTGATGGAGGGGCCCCGGGGCCCAGCCGGTGCCTCCGGTGTGCGGCCGTGTCCTTCTCCATCTTCCTCCCCCTCTGCCAGGTTTTGGGAAAGAAGAGGGACGCGGGCTCCCAGGCGCACCCTCAGGTGGAGCGCATGGCTTCCAACCTCTGTCCGACGAGCAGCCCAGTGTGACCAGGGGGCCCCTGTTGCCAAGTGCCCCTGTGACATCACTGTGCAGTCAGAGGTCAGAAGTCAGCCTGGCGCAGCCCTTCCCGCGGCTGCCTTCCCCCCGAGGCCTTCATCAGCCCTCGCCCAGACAGGGTGGATGCTGCGCACTTCTGCTGTGGGGTCAGCCTCAAGCCTTTGGAGGATTTCCTCATTTTGAGAATCTTTCTTTTCCTCTTAGGGACGACGTCACCACGGACCAAACTCGGGCAAACGGACCCAGGGCTCAGGCGTTCGTCCGGGCGGGCCCAAGGGGCGTCGGGGGTGGACGGGCAGCTGTGAGCGGCTAGCTGGCGAGCGCGGCCGGCACGAGGCACCACCACGGAGACTCGGACGCTGGCTTCCCGCAGCCAGCGGCCGGCCAGGCCGACACAGACGCGGGTGCCGCCAGGGCTGGTCTCTCTGGGAGCCGCTCCGCCAGCGCGTGCCTCCTCCCGTCCTCCCACGGTCGTCCCTCTGCATGTCCCTGTCCTGATGTTGTCTCTTCGGGTCTTCTGAGTCTAGCGACATTAGTTTCAGGGACAACATAGCGTCTCAACTTCCCTGCGGGGTGCTGGGCTCACCTCAAGTGCAGCCGTCTGTCACCTGGCCGCGCCCTCCGTGACAGCACCATCTCACCCTGTGACCGAGTCACTCCACACCCGGAGCCCCGGACCTCCGCCCGCCCCGCTGATTATCTGTGGCTCTGATTCTGCTTTCTGTTTATTCGTTTGTTTGTCGTTTATAGTCCACTTATCGGTGGAATCATACGGTGATTTGCCTTTATCCGATTTAGTTCACTTGGCATGATACCCTCTAGGTCCACCCTGTTCTCACAAAGTGACACGATCTCGTCTTTCTGACGGCTCAGTAACACCCCACTGTGTATACACACCACATCTTTATCCCTTCACCTGTCGACGGACGCTCGGGCTGCTTCCGCATCCTGGCTGTTGTACATGCTGCTCCTATAAACACAGGGGGGCACGTATCCCTTTGAATTAGTGTTTTTGTATCTTTTGGGGTAAACACCCAGTAGTGCAATTGCTGGGTCGTAGGGTAGGGTAGCTCTATTTTTAACCTTGTGACGAAACTCCATACTGTTTTCCAGAGTTTGCATCCCACCAACAGTGCAAGATTTGGGTTCCCCTTTCCCCGCTTCCTCACCAACACCTGTTGTTTCTTGTGTTACTGATTTTAGCCATTCTGACAGGTGCAAGGTGATACCTCACTATGGTTTTGACTTGTATTTTCCTGCTAATGAGTGATGTTGAGCATCTTTTCATGTGTCTCTTGGCTGTGTCCTAACCTTAGAAGGACACCAGTCATATGGCATTAGGGCCCACCCTAATGACTTTATGTAACCTTAATTACCTCTTTAAAGATCCTGTCTCCAAATACAGCCACAGTCTGAGGTGCTGGGGTCAGGACTTTGCCATGAGTATTTGGGGGACACAATTCAGCCCATAATACAACTTAACAGAAATGTCTGGTAGCATCCCAGCATACGTTTTTAATCTGCAAACATCCAAGGCCACGGGGGACAGATCATAGTAGGGGTTCTCCCTGAGCAACTGGCAGATCATAACTACTCAGCAGGAAGCAGAAGAGACTCCCTAATTCCACATGCACGTCTATCTCTCCGAAACACTTCACAGCATCTCCGCGCACCGCGAAGGCTCTGGTCACCCGGCCAAGGGGCTGGTACGGCGCCTGACGTGCTGCCCAGGTGCCCGCGTGCACAGACGCTAGTCTGGGAGAGGCCAACGGACTAAGGCTGGGATGGCGGGACGCCTAGGCTGTCTGGAGGAAGAGCAGGTGGACACTGTGACCCGTCAGAGGGGTCCTGGGACAGGGGCGTCTGGTTCCACGCTCCCCGAGGTTTTCTCCTTTCTGTCCTCCCATGGCGGCAGAACTTCCCTGGGTCTCACAAGTGTCTGAGTCAGCCAGACTCCTTGGAGCTGCCCGTAGCCCTGCTGTGGACACTCACGTCCTGGCTGACTGATGCTGTGGCCTCTGACCCGGGGCCCTCGTGAGCAGGTACTCCCCCTCTGCACCCCCTCAGCCCCCAGCCAGCCCT
Source organism: Callorhinus ursinus (assembly GCF_003265705.2). NCBI lineage: Eukaryota > Metazoa > Chordata > Mammalia > Carnivora > Otariidae > Callorhinus > Callorhinus ursinus. Next base: position 4,504,601 of record NW_027397141.1, read on the forward strand.
GGTGCCATCCTGCTGCCAGGAGAGGCCGGATGGAAGCAGCAAGGGCATTTTTCTCCCCGAGTCCATGCCCCCAGGGAGGGGCTGACCCCCCCCATCACCCAGAGTCCAACCTGGTGTCCCCAGAGCCCGACCACCTGTTTCTTTCCTAACAGCTGAATCAGGCTGGAATTAAAACAGCAACAGAGTGAAAACCACAGGGAAAAAAGGAATAGGGAACCTGTGTCCTTGCTCTGGAGGCAGGTCTCCTCCAGGCCACCCACCATGCATGCAGCCCCTTCCCTCCACCCGTCCAGGTGGGACAGGGCCCTCAGCACTTCTGCCTCCCCACGGCCTCTCCTGCTGCTCCCCCTGTGTCTGGTCCTGAAGCTCAAGGCCCACTGTGTCTCGGAGAGAGGAGCACGTGCTGGGGGCTCATCTTCCCCTCCCTGGGCTGATGCCCGTCTCCATCCTCACTGGAGGTTCCCAGCAGAACACACTCGGACGCGCTCAGAGTGCCCGACCCCACATCTTTCCATTCCACAGGGCACCGTGGTTTCCAGCTTGCTCCAAAGTCCCACAGCTGAACCTCCCCTGCCACACAAGCATGTTATCCAGCCTCCCACATGCCCCGCTCCGCCGCGCACCCATCTCCCACATGCACAATTATCAAACCATTCCTCAGAAAGAATAAAACATCTGTTTTAATTGGCCAGTAAAATACATTGCAAATCATTAGTATCTTATAAACAGAAATATTAAGTTACAAATCCATGTTAAAAATTGCAGTTTGGCGCAGCCTAATAGTTATGTGTCCCAAAGTTTACTTTTTGCAACATTTTCCTCCACCGTCTTTGTCACAAGTGATGTTACTATCTGCCACGGTTCAGAGTTCAGTCTGAAGGATGGTATTTGCAAATAAAAAGCAGGATGGGCACAAAGTCTGAGGCTGACTGCCCCATGTCAGGACCCCCATCCCAACAGAAAAGCACCCACCACTGCCTGGCAGCTTCTAGGGGCTTCACAGAGACCCAGCAAAGCCCTGCTCCCGGGGGCTGCAGGGTCTGCACAGCTCAGGGCTTTGCGTCCCTTGGTGAGCTCTGGAGGGCCTTCCACTGGCTTCTAAGAGAAGCAGCTCATTCCCTTCGTTGCTTTGCTGTGCACCCTCCCCTTTGACGAGTATAGGCCTAGATGTTCCGAGGTACTTTATATCAAGGAGCTATATATCAAGGAGCTCATTAGAAACGGTCCTTTAAAAATGTTAAGAAAAACAGCTTGAAAATAATGCACATTTTAAAAACCTTCCTCAAACTTCCAGAAGGGGCAGCTAATGTGTGTTCTACTTTTAAGTTCCACTGACAGCAAAACAGCAACAACTTTTGCTTGAAGGGGGACAGGCTGGACACGCAGCTCGGCCCGTTGCCGGCTCTGGCAGCGTCTGCAGCCCACAGAACTGGGACACCCATGTCTGCGAGAGCAGACTGGAACCTCCTCCCCCCAGGTACTCTCTGCAGAAGGACCCCGTACCTCCAAATCATCAAGAGCATCCTCACATTGGGATCTTCGTGCAGTGATGCACAACGAAGCCACAAAACTGACCTTCAGCCAGGAACAATACCAACGCCAAGGGCTGGACCCAGAAGGCCCGTGGGCACGGCCGCTGGCAGGCAGGCTCACAGGAGACGATGCGCTCAGCGTCCTGTCTTGCTGAAGCAGAGTGTGTGAGAGGAGGGAGCTGCAGGGCCCCACGGCACAGGCACCAGAGCCCAGCAAAGGCGAAAGTGCACAGGACTCAGAAGCCCAAGCTCTGCAGAAAGCACGGCGGCCCTGGCCCCTCCTTCCAGAGAGGCCAGCTCAGGTCGCCGGCCACCAGTGTGAAGACAGTGCACCAGCAACCACAGACGCGGCCCGGGGAGAGCCTCAGAAGTCCCGTGAGCCTGGCGCCGGTCACAGTGAGAGCTGCAGAAGTGCGGACCCCCTGCCCTGCTGTCCTTTCTCTCTGTTCCCTCCTTCCCGGAGACCGCGGCTTCCCTGCTGCAGCTCAGGGCACCGTCCTGGGACAGGACATCCTGCTTCAAATGGAATGGGTGGAGGTCTCCGATTGCTGCCTGATGTAGCTCTGGAAGCTCTTGTCTCCAATGGGGTGCTCCCTGCAAAGGGGAAGTGGGGAGAAGAGAGAGGCAGAGCCCTGATCGCTGCTGCCCATCTGCACGTTAATACTTTTTTTCTACCTTTAAACGTGATACATATTGCTCATAATAAATGTGAAAAATACAGACAAGCAAAGAAAAAAAAGACTTAGCCAAAAGTCGCCTATACAAGTGTACCTGTGGCCTAGAGAAAGGCAACTTCTGGCCCATCAAAGCCTAATTTTGGAAGCAATGGGTCTGGAGGTGGGAGGGTCTGGGGTGTGGTTCGGGGTGTGCTGCCCCTGGGCCACTGTCCAGAGGACTGAAGAGTACAGGAGGGCTGCTCTGCGAGAGACGGGGAGGCTGCCCAGTCCTCATGGGTGCGTGCAGGTGGCTTCAGGGTAATGCTCAGCCCCAGGAAGTCCCTTGCAGTCCCTTCCCCACTACCTTTGCCAAGGGCTCCCCTACAGTCCGATGCCATACTCACTGGCTCCCGTACTTGGTCTTCTTGAACTTGTCCCTTTTGTACTGGGCATGCTCCTGTTCGAGGGCCCCAACCCCAGCGACGACCTGCTTCAGTGTCTTGTAGGTCTCCTGGGGGTCGTCGATGATGAAAGTCGAGTACTCCTCCTGCTCGGGCCCGTCGTACACGGATCTGCTCCCACAGGCTTCTGCAGCGTTGGGAGGGGCCGGAGGTCAGGGCGGGGACTCCATGGGCAGCCTCCTCGGGAAGGGCTGACCGTTCCCACGCAAATGCACCAAGAAGCAGAAGCCGTTCCCAAGAGCCGGGCCAACACTGAGCCCTGGAGAAGCCAGGGTCTGATGCCCCCTCTCTGACCAGCCTGTGTCCTGAGCGACCTGTGTCTGTCCACACCCCACTGCTCACCAAACCAGAACCGGCAGATGTCTGTTCCTGGACACCGGGCCAGGGGGACTCAAGGGGCCTGTGGGGTCACCCAGGGTCGGTCTGGGGAGAACACCTCAAGGAAAGCCCCATCTTAGAAAGAGATGCCAGGGCATCACTCATCCAGCATTAACGTGCACACCCTGTGGCTGGGACGTGTGGGCACAAGGTGCAAAAGAAGCTGTCCTCACGGGTGGCACTTTCTCAGTCTGCCCGCGCAGCTTCCTAGGACTTCTGTCACCCCCACTTGCTGGACACGTGACTTTCTCATTGGACCACATCACTCCTGCTGAAGACCATGCTGTGGCCTCCAGGCATCCACGAGAAGCACCCAAACACCTGAGCTGGGCCTGGGACCCCCGACCAGTTCCCCAAACACCTGAGCTGGGCCTGGGACCCCCGACCTGTTCCCCAAACACCTGAGCTGGGCCTGGGACCCCCGACCTGGGCCCTCCGTTCCAGGGCCACAGAGAGGCGGGAGGGAAGACGCGTCATTTGGACAGCGCCTGGCCGAGGTGAGCCAGCATCTCGGGGCCCCTCACCCCGTCTGTGTTGCTGTTTCATTATCACAGAGGCTCTCGTGCCCACCTCACCGTCTTTATTTCCACCCCAGGAGAAATAACCTAATTCTTACTGAAAATTCACAAGTCTGTACAAAGGAAAACTGGGAAGATTTAAGTTTAAAGAAAAAAACCTGACAGGAGAAAGACAAGCCACTCTAAACACGAGGACGAATGAGCAGAGGGGGAAACGGAGGGAAGAGCTCGGTGGGCAGCGCGCTGAGAGGAGTTCAGCCTTTCTCTTTTTACATAAAACACAGGCTTATGGTCTCCAGAGCTGGACTGCCTGGACTCCCGCCCCAAAGCCCCCACTTGCAGGAACTACCGGGCCTGAAGCAGGTTACTCATGTCCGAGCCTCAGCGAACCCTCTGCGAAGTGGAGGCACCCGTGTCCTTGGGAGGCTCCAGTCCGGGGCCTGGCAGTACCTGCAAGCTGTGCTGCTGTAAAAACAGCCGGCGTCGGCAGGTCAGGAGGGGTCACCCCTGAACAAGCACGTGTTCTTGTGGTTTTGCTAAGGGTGACCAGAAACAAACTCTGGCTGCCCGGGTGGCGCTGGTGGGGAAGAGGCACATGCCTTTGTAACGCGAGGATCTGCGGCCTGAGAGGAGGGAGGTGGGCAGTGGAGGTGACTCGGATAAGCATAGGGCAGCTGGGGCCAGGCCCTGCTCAGCTCCAAGCCCATGCTAATTGCCTTATGGGGGCTGTGTGAATGGATCCTGGATTAACCCAGATGGCTAACCCATTTCATGAAAGAGGATAGGGAAGTGGAGGTGCACTCTAAGATCTCCAATCATGTTGACACTACGAACACTTGTCCAGATGATGCCTACACTGGGAGGGAGGCTCATTCATCCATGCATTCTCCATCCGTGTCTCCACCTATCATCCGTCCATCCATCTACTCATCATTCATCCACCCACCCATCCATTCATCCATCCATCTACCAATACATCCACCCACCCATCCATCCATCCACCAATACATCCATCCAACCACCCATCCAACCAACCATCCATCCATCCATCCATCCACCAATACATCCATCCAACCACCCATCCAACCAACCATCCACCCATCCATCCATCCATCCACCAATACATCCATCCAACCACCCATCCAACCAACCATCCATCCATCCATCCACCAATACATCCACCAATACATCCACCCATCCATCCATCCATCATCCATCTCTCCACCTATCATTCATCCATCCATCCATCAGCCACTCATTATCTATCCATCCATCATCCGTACACCCATCACCATCCATCCTTGATTCACCCATCATCCATCCATCACCCACCCATCCATCATCCATCCACCTATCATCTATCCAACATCCACCCAACATCTGTTGATCCATCATCCACCCATCTGTCATTCACTGCCTGTCCATCCATTCATCCAGAAAACAGGTATTCAGTTCCCCCTTCATGTCAGGCACTGGGGTAAATAAGATCTGCTTCCGCTCTCAAAGGGTCAAGTGTACTGAGGGTGAACAGATCAGAGATGATTATCATGGCAATGACAGAGAAATACACAGGGTTAGAAAAAGCTCCCCAGAGGAGGAGACTCACAAGACAGATATTAGCCAGAAGAAGGGGGCAGAGGGTCCTGCAATGGTATGACGCTGGGGTGACCCCAGGCTGGAAGCAAGAGGGAGACAGTGTGTGGAGAGAGGTCACTGGAAGGTGGCTGATCATGCAAGGCTTAGTCAGCCTCCTTCATGAACCTGGATCTCACATGGTGGCTCCAACCTCTCTAAGACTCCGTTACTCTCCTCCATTCTGGTCCCTCTTCTCAGCGCGCTGGGAAGGGGCTGCCACCTTGAGGCCTGATGTAGCCCCAGGGCCACTGCTGCATGGCCTCCTGGAACTCTGGAGCCAAGTGCTGTGTGGGGCACCCTTGCCGGGGGAGGGTCCGCTGGGGTGGCTGTGGGTGTATGCATGTGCACAGTTGTGTGTTCAAGTTCAAGTATGTAAACACGGTGGTCTTGCAGGCATGTGCACCCATATGTGAGAGTGCACGTGCCTGGAGCCTGGGTGTGCATGCAGAGCAGTCATTCGAGGCTGCATGAGGCGACTGGAGGAGTGGCTAAGCTCACAGACGGCAAGCTCACCACCACGGCATGCTCGCCGGAGCAGGACTAAAGTAAGTTCCAGGCTGAGGCCCACCACTCATAGTACTGGCTTCGATCGGGGAAAGAGAAAATATCTGATGGGTGTATTTCCAGGCCCACTCAGCTTTATTTCACATTCAGAGGGGGGCTTAAGGGCTCTCATCTGCCTCTCAGTGGGCTCTTGTTACGATCGCCTCTTCTGAACTAAGTGTTGAGGATGATCAAGCTATACCTAAATATTGTGTCTGCAGCTTCTGGGCATGAATGCACCTGCACATACTCCCACGTGCACACCCACATGTCCTCCACACACATGCATGTGCCCCTCTGGAGAACACAGTCTGGGGGTATGGGAGGTTATTAAACATAGGATCTTCTCAAGAACGTGGCAGCTCAGAGGTTGCAACTAAATTCCATTTTAAATTATCTGCAGAATCTGTTATTAGATCCTGGGATGCCTGGGTGGCTCAGTCGGTTAAGCGTCTGCCTTCGGCTCAGGTCATGATCCCGGGGTCCTGGGATCGAGCCACGTGTCGGGCTCCCTGCTCCGCGGGGAGCCTGCTTCTCCCTCTCCCTCTATTGCTCCCCCTGCTTGTGTTCCCTCATTCTCTCTGTCAAAGAAATAAAATCTTAAAAAAAAATAAAGTAGATTCCCCACATCTGCCTAACCTGCAGAAAGCGCCCTTCAGTCCATGAATGAGAACACTGCACGCAGACCACAGGGACTCACTCCGAGGGCCGGTCATCCCTGCAGAAAGCTCCAGGTGTCACTGGGACCCCAGCCAGGTGTCTCCAAAGCCACCTGCCGTCTCGTGAGACAACACGCCAGGTTGTGTGCTGAGCTTACCTTGCATTTTCTCCAGTTTGCTCATGTACGAGTTAAAGAGGGAGTAGATGCGCTCCGTCTCTCGGTCCCCATCGATGTCCAGCTGGATGTTTGCTGGGAGGCCGCTGCCGAAACACAGCGAGACCAGGATAGAAAGAACGATGATATCAGAGGTCATGAGATAATGGAATGATCTTAGGAAGTGAACTTAGCCCTGACGGGGCTGTGGCATTCCTGTGTGGTCTGTGGACTAGCTCGCGAGCACTGAGAAGTGCCCATCCACAGGCTCGGAGGACGGGAGGCCTAAAGATCTGCTGAGACAGCAAGCAAACAAGCCAGGCTTGTTCTGCCGTGACAAGAAGTGATCTGGAATAGAAAGAGCCCCTCCTGACGCACGTGGGCCGTGGGCCCTGAAGGGTCGGTCTGCCGCCCCGGGTGGGGACGGCCAGGTCCCCGCTCCTCCCCCAGCCCGGGGTGGCTCTGGCTCCCGCCTGAGGGTGCAGCAGTGTCCCAGCCGCCAGACACAGTGCTCAGCCTCTCCTGGGCAAGACCTGGCAGGGATTTCCCCAAGTCTTGGAGTTTTCAGCTATGAAACCGGATCCTCCCTCCATGAGCTTGGGGTATCCCTCCCACCCACACCCATACCAGACAGCAGTCATCACTGTTCTCACAGGTCACATGGGGCACCCTGAGGGCACCCAGGTCACCTTCCGGAAGGGGCAGAGGTGAGCCTCTCATGACCCTCAGGAGGCCCAGCTAACGGTGGGGCAGGAAGGTAAGGGAGGGGGTGTGCAGAGGGTAGCTGCAGAAACCAAAGGGAGTGTGAGCAGGATGGCGGAATGTGTCCGGGCTCTTCTAGAAGAAACACGACAGCACCCTGCCCCTGGGAGTCCTTCCTCAGCATGGAGCACCCTCCTTCACTGCCACCCACCCTGAAGGACCACTGGGACCTGTGGCAGAGGCAGGAGGACCCTTGATGGCTCAGGGCTCCTGACAGTCTCAGAGCGCCTTCATGAGGATGAGCCCAGGGCTCTGTTGTATGGAGGCTCCTCAAGAATCGAGAGAACAGCCTAGGAGACTCAGCTGTGCATGTGCAGCCAAGCCCCAGTGCAGCCCCTTGGCCAAACTTCCCGGCATAGTGCACAAGCCAGACAACTGTGCTTGGCCACATGGGGTGGGTGTGAGACTGGGAAACTGAAGGGACCCCATGGAAAAAAAAAAGCCTGTTGTTTTTTTTTCTTTGCTCCTTTTCCAGCTTCTATTCTTGCTATAGGCCTGCACCTCCGCCCCACTCTACACGTGCCTTGTAATGCATGTAGCGTATGTCCTCCTCGTAAGGGACAAAAAGGTGACAGCATCTTTGGAGTCTTCCAGCACAGTGGAAAACAGGAGTGACTAGGCGGGGTCGTCCTAAATGTTCTCTAAGACCACTTACTCCACACGCCTTGAGGCCAAGACCCCTGGCTTGAGGGAACGAGTAACTTATCAAGGACATCTGGACGCTGTCTTTGTGCCGACCAGTTCCTGGATGCCTAAGGGGACACGTGCCCCCAGACCACAGTTGCCATTAAAAACCCCAGGCCCCAAGCAAAGAGGAGACTCCTGCGGTTTTCCTTTCTGAGTCTCCCGGATGCTCTGTCCCGTATCTCTCTCTCTGTATATACATTCAATACTCTCTGCTTTCGCTTCCTGCTAGCTCGGGTTTGATTTCCGTCCTCTGGGCTGGTCCTGTGGGACCCCCTCTCTGCCTGTATCATCTGGGAGGGTCCTGGGGCTGGAGAGGCACAGACCTACCCGGTGCAGGGGGAGCAGCCCGGGGCTGTGTCCGAGGAGGCCCTGCAGCACAGCCAGTGGCCGTTCAGGAAGGCAGATGGGTGGTAGACAGTGAGGCGTTTCTTGTTGCACTGGCTCACTTTGGTGAGGATGTCAATCCAGGCCTTGGCCTCCACACAGTTGTTGGCCTGGATATACAGCGCTCGCTCGGGCTGGATGACCTGGAACATCTGAGGGGGCCGGGAAGAGGATCAGAGAGGCCACACAGCAGGATGTCCTGCCCGGGCCTCGAGGGTGTTCAGTACAGATGTGGGGGGAGGGACAGACGGGCCCAGGGGCTGTGGCACGCACAAAGGGCTTCTGCTGTCCTTGAACGTGACAGAGCCACAAGCCAGAGCCTCCCCCCTGGGGGACTCAGGAGACTGAAGTGACTCAGCTGGGAGACCCCCGGTCAGCCTGGCCAAGGCACTCTGTTTTCCTGGGGTCTTGGGGGGGGCTCCATTCGAAAAGCAAAGGCACAGCACCGTACATCTCCCTGCTGTGGTTCACTGTGGCCATTACATAAATGGTTTTTTAAGCCGGGGCGGCCTTCTGCACAAGGTGCATCAGAGCTTATCCTGCCCACGTTCCTGTCCTCACCCCCACACCTACCTCAGGACCTTTGTATGTGCTGTGTGTCCATCTGGAAAAATGCACCCACCCCTCCTGACCAGGAGGCTCTTCCTCCTCCTTCTAGGTCGGTGTTACTTCCTCTGAGGCTTCTCAGAGCCTCTACCGCCTTTCCTGGTATTCAGCCACCACTCCTGACCCAGACACTGCCCTAGGTTCTGGGGACCCAGGGTGGCCCAGAGTTTCTGTTGTCATGAACTTCCGGCCAGCAAGAAGGATAAAAATGAGCGAAGTGTAAGGGTTGTGTACACCAGAGGAAGGGTCAGGCAAGAACCTTCTAAACAAATGACCCAGCTGAGGTCAGGAAGATGACTAAGAGATAATTAAGCTGAGTGGGAAAAGGAGACCAAGATGGAGAGTCCCAGGCAGAAGGACCAGTAGGCACAGGGGTCCTGGGGAAGCGGGAAGGGGAGGCACGGGGGTCCTAAGGCAGCAGGGATGGGAGAAGCAGGGGTCCTGGGGCAGTGGATAGCAGGTGCAAAGGCCCTGAGCCCAGGGAGGGCCGGGTGCTCCCAGCAGGAGCAGGCCCGGCTGTACACGGAAGATGGGGGTGAGCGGGGAAGTGGGCAGGCCAGGGCCCTGAGAGGCTCTTAGGCTGGGCTTGTAAGAGAGCCCTAGAAAAGGCCAGGATTCAGAACGTCCAAGATGATGGTGGGCTCTTCCGGGGGCGGGGGTGTGCACGGAGAGGGGGAACAGGAGCTGATGGATCCGTGGAGGAGCAGCTGTATGTCCGAGTTCCTGAGTGAACAGCTGGGGCTGAGCCCCCGACCCTGTCCCACCTTGGGCACACATGCACTGTTGCACGGGCCTCAGACTGTGCAAATCTGTGTATGGCTGCGATCCCACTGTGTCCCCCCCAAACTGTGCCAATGAGCAAGAGACAGACACAGGAGACGGGAGACAGGTCAGAGCCCTTGTCAATTCCTGGGAGGCAGAACCTGACTTGGGGACCTTCCTATGAATCCTGAACCAGCATCTGTAGGAGAGCCCGCGCGGTGACACGGTGTGCAAGGGCCCTCCTCCCGGGCCAGCGCTTACTGTGGATGGCTCCTGGCATCTGAAGAAGTTTCTCAAGCAACGCAGAGCTGCTACAACATCTAATTTCCCTAAAGCCCGTGGTGTTGGGGGGGGACAGGGGCGGCTGGCAACGCTCAGGAAGACACAAACAGTGAAGCAAACGACCAGGGACACGGGGAGGGGGGCTGGGCCTGGGGCTGCCGGAGATGGACCACGCATGCAGGCTGTCAGGACAGCAGGTCGGGTCTGAGTTCCTGCCCCCACACAAGTGGCGTGAGCTCCTGTAAGCTCCCTCCTCTGTGAGTCTGTCTGCTCCTCTGGAGACTGGGCCAGAGCTGTAACTCCCCCTCAGGATGTTTACAGGGAGAAGCCATCCCAGGACACCAGCCCCAGAGCTGGTGCCCAAACAGCTGTCCGTGACCTCAGAGAACAAGGACTCCAGGGCCTGGAAGGTGTCCCTGCTGAGCACACGGAGAGCACCAGCTAAGCCAGTTCTTTCCACGGACAGCCACTTTCCGAATCTTAAAGAGAAAAAACTAAAATCGTCAACACCTTGAGAACATCTCTCTCTCCTTAAGGAGCCCGGCCTTTTTACTCTAAGAGTTCCAAATTACACCGGTGGTTGGGCCGCTGCGGGGTCTCCCCTGAGGACCTATAACCGAATGCTGTGAGGGCAATGAATGCACGGTGGCAGAGGCCCGGGCATCGTGCTTCGTGCACTGTTTGCCCGGCAGTGACCCTGGGCTCCAGAGGATGACGGTCATCTGCAGGTGAGGGCATGGAGGGCCCGGGTGGCCCCCGGGTGGCAAGGTCGGGGGTTTACCCTATCCCCCACAGGAGAGGCAATCCCGTCATCAACATCATCGCGGAGAACTGGCCAACGGGCCGTCTTTCTGTCCACACCAGCCCTCGGCCAGAGCGTGGACAGGAGGAAGAGTGGCAGAGAAATGCGCCAAGCCAGGGCTGCTGGCCGAGACGGGGTCTGGAACAAGAGAGGAGAAGCACTCTCTCTCTGGGGAAGCTGACAGGGCAGAGGCCTCACGGCCTGTCAAACCCCCACAGGTCGGAGTTTCTGTAAAGCTGGAAGACCGGGGAATGATTCGTAGCATTTTAAGTTTGAACTACTATTTGCTATTTACTCCTCACCTGGCTCTAAAAAAGACTGCAAATGACTTAGATAAAATACATCTAATGAAACAAAAGTATAAAAAATATTTGGAAGATCGGGAACAGAGAAACAGAAATGGAACCAGATGGGGAAAGAGCGAGAGGGCAGAATGCAGACATCAGGCTCCATGTGAGGGCTGTGGGGGCTATGGGAGGCCATCGGTACCCTCAGGCACCTCGCCACCTGAGCTTGGTAGGGACATCGTCCAAGCAAAGCCACCAGCCAGCGAGGCTGCAGGGAACTCTCCTACACAGACCCCGCCTCCCCCAGAACAAGGCCTCCAGGTGCCCAGTGTGAGCGCACGTTCCCCCAGAGCCTGGAGACCGCACGGGAGGTGACGAGAGCTGACCCAGTGGCCTTGGTGGCCATGGCGGTGGGCAGGGGCACTTCCTCCCCCACCAAGCGTCAAGGTGTTCGGTGACAAGAAAACCCAGGCATGCTCCCCTGTGCTGCACAGACAGTCCCCAGAGGTCTGTGCTGTTTGTAAAGTGTCAAGTGGTAAGCAGACCTGACATGTGGGCTCTCCTACAGGACATTCCGTGGGGACACACAGGAAGTCTCCCAAATCCTCACCGGTGGCTCCCTCAGAAACCCCGCCAGTGCTCGGCCAAGTGGGATGCATGCGTGCCCGCGGCGTGTGCCGGTGATGGGAATGACGATGCAGCCGGAAACGCTGCCACGCCCCATGGCCACACTGGGCAGTGAGGGGCGCCAGCCCTGAACAAAATGTGGCCCTAACAGGCAAGTGAAGAACCTCCGTGGCGCGGAGCTCTCCACGGCAAAAGCCAAGAAAAAGTAGCGAAGGGACAAGGGAGGCAGGGAGCCACTGAGGACGGGCAAGAGCCTGAGGAGGAGCCAGAGGTGGACACAGCCCAGTGTGTCTCCCACGGTCACCGTGAACCGTCCTGACAAGACGAGCCTGGGCGGGGGGGCGGGGGGACACACTTGCCTCCACGGAATGCCTGGCAAAACGGGTTGCCTGAACCTACCACCCAGACTGAGAGATGCCCACAAAACCTGGCCCGAGTGCTTCGAAAACATCAAGGCTGCAAAACACAGAGAAAGTCCGAGGAATGTTCCAGATCAAGACCGCGACAGAGAATGTACCACGTGGTGCTCGGCTGGGGACACACACAGCTAGAAGACCGCTTTCAGCACGGACGGCGATCGGTAATCATGCTGCACCAGCGCTGGGGGTCCTGCCTCGGGCAGCTGTATGGGTTCTATACCAGAATGTCCTTGTTTTCGGGAAACACGCTCAAGTATTTCCGTGGCTCAGAAAAACACGTGCACGCGGAGAGAGACAAAGACAGAGTGAAGGAATATGCTCAGCAAATGGGACAAATGCAAACAACCCGCAATTCTGAGTTAAGGGACACGGGGGGGTCCTGCTCTATTCTTGCCACTTTCCTATAAGTTCAAAACCAGATCAAAATCAGTTTCAAAGAAACCCCACAGGGTCCCAGAGCTGCCCCCAGTCCCTGCAGCTGCCAGGAATGCACTTTCCGGCAGGTTCTTCGCCTCTGGCCAGCTCACAAGCACCCGGTGATGGGGCTCCGTGGAGGAGGGCAGGGGGGCAGCAGGGCGATGGTGGGGGCACGAGAGCAGAAGGAGAAACCCCTGAAAAGCGAGTGGAGACACAACACTCACGTTCTTCATCTTGAAGGACTCCTCCTCCAGTCTCTCCACGGCCAGAATGTTCTCGATGGGAATGCTGTACAGAGGCTGGTCTCCTGCCGCAGAGAGGGTTCATGAGGGGGAGGGGGAGAGGGTGCCCACCTTGGGGGGTGGGTAAGCCACACACAGGCCACGGGCAGCGGACACTGTGGAACAGCTGGGCCTCACGCACCAGGACCTCCCAGGGACCCTAACACCTCCAGCCGCACACCGTCTCGAGGAGCCTGTTTCCACATTTTACTTCCCAGGGCCGCGTCACTGAGATCTAAGCCACATCAGATCTGGGCGGACACAGCCAACACAGGACCCCAACTCCCACGCCTGGAGCCCAGAGGCGCAGGCCCAGCTGCTCCCCACCCCCACCCAGGCCACTCTGGTGGGCGGATGTCTCCCACATGGTCCTGTGGTGAGAAACTGCTCACTCCATGGGAGGCTTACTCCATGTGCTTCGTTTCACTCCAGAAAAGCAGGCGGTAACCCCATCAGGGCCCCAAGCAAGGCTCTGGCCCCTCAGAATAAAGTGTGAGAATCAAGTAAAAAGCCAATTTCTCTTGTTACCTTTGCTTTTCTGGTAAGTAAATTCATGGTTGGTCAGGCAGAACCATCTTTTCTTAAAATTCTTCATCCCAAAGCGTTTCCGTCCTTGAGCCCTCTTAATCATGAACCTGTTGTGAACAGGACATGTTTGTGGGTGAATGTTGGGGCTCAGGGCACATCCAGCACCTTCCCCACACCACAGCCCGAAGTCCCATCTGCAAAATCCAAGTAAACTGTTCCTTTCACATCTGTCCTACCCAATATGGCCTGCAGATTTTTAACATCTTATTGTATCTCCAAGTGATAGGGTTAAAAACCAAAAGGCAAAGGTCTCTACTTCTGAAAAGTTTCGCACCTGCTTGTGCTGGTGTTAACTTTAAATCACAAGCTGCCAAGGACACGGGGTTCAACAGACCTCCAACAAAGCAGCCGCCCCTCCCCATGCTCGCACACTGGGAATACCAACAAGAGACGCCTGTAAGAAGGTGGGCAGGCCCATGGGGCCATGGCAAGTGTGCTCTGGAAACAAAGAGGGATTGGAGCAGGAGACGCCTCAGGAGTGGGGGGCTGATGGAGGGAGGGAGGGTCTTGAACACAGGTGTGAGTGAGCCAACCATGCAGGGGTGGTTCAGCCTCCCCACCCCTCTCTCTGCCTGACAGGTGTCTGTCCACTCACACAACCCGCAGGGCAGAGGCACAAAGGAAAGCCAACACCACCACGTCTCGCACATGCCCTGTGCACAATGTTGCTGGATCGGAGTCATGGACGACGGCCATGATGTCCCAGGCCTGGACAGCCCCTAACGGGTCTGGCTGCCTGTGAGCTGGGAGACCACCAGCCATGTGGGCAGAGACGCCCCAGTTCATGGCAGGGATGGCCAGGAGCACCGCCCCGCATCTCCCTCCTGCTGACCCAGCAGAAGACGCAGGCTTTACCCTTCTTTAAGCAGGATGGGCTGCTCTATGCTCTTGGGGTCTCTTCTCCCAGAAGATGAGATCAGATCTAAAAACTAAAGTGGGAAAGACAGCAAATGGTTAAAGGGGAAATGGCACGCTTGGATATATTCCTTCTCATGCGGAAACAGAACACTGTGTCTCTTTCTGATGCCAGAGGAGAGAGGAATGTGGGGAGCATGGGTTCTTCTGCAAGGGTCAGGGGTCCTGAGTGTACCTCTGCTGCAGCCGGGAAGCTTCCGGCCTCCCACCAGACGCCCAGCTGCTGCTTCACCTGGCTGCCAGGCTTCTGGTGACACCTGGAGGCCCACCTGCACGTCAACAGGTGATGCAAGAATGCATCTCTACTGGAATGTGAGCAGCACGGGCTCTCCTCCCAGGACACGCTCCCCTCCTAAAAACCAGGACCCGTCTGGATTCCCTCCAACAACTGATGCGCACCTCCAGCTCCTCTCCCTTCCTCCCATTCTGGGTCCTGGTTTTTGATTTCTGAGAGGTAAGTATGTGTGACTGCTTCTGAACACAAGAGAAAGAGTAAAGCTTTAGGATCCAGACAAGATCCTCTCCATGTGCCATGTCCCTGACTCCGGGTCTGGGTCCCTTGGCGCCATGATTCAGGCATTTGTGGGGACTCCAGAAGTAGATGGCCAGGAAGGACAAGGCAAGGGACTTGCAGAGGATTTTCAGAACAAACAGGGCAGCACTCTAGAGGGTAGAGCACACCACCAATCAGGGAGAAGAACTCCATCTGTCCGTTCCAAACAGGAGGGTGTGGAAGGGGTCACGGAGCCCAGGGTGCAGTCCCAGGACCATACTGGACAGAACAGGAGGATGTAGAAAAGGGTCATGGCACCCCAGGGTGCAGAGAGTCCCAGGACCGTGGACGGTGGACAGGAGGGTGTGGAAGGGGTCACAGCCCCCCGGGGTGCACAGAGTCCTGGGACCGTGGAGGGTGGCCAGGGACTGCAAAGGTAACGATGCTCTGAACTCTTTACAGTAGTTAACGGTCACTTCTATTTTCTGTGATTTTTAACTCAATTTTCTACAACAGTGGTTTCTTAAGAACAGCATACGACTTGGGGGCAGGTCCATTCAAGTTAACTGATGTCCATACTCACGTTTTTTACTGCATCAGCATATTTTTGTTCGTTGAAGAATTCATAAAATGCAGCCATGTAGGATTCCTTAAAACTGGCCTAAAATGAAACAGGTCACTTAACAAAGGCCTACAGGTCTCTGGGCTCCTGGTCCCAAACAGAACCATCTAGAGGCGTGCATCATGACCAGCCTCAGTGACGGCCACTAAACAAAGTTAGATGCTGGGTGTATTGCTGCCCCCGGGCTCAGCCCAGGCTCTGGGTTCCAGGTCTGTGCAGTTTACACGGGCACCCCGATGAGGCCGCTGCTCTGGAGCCTCTTCTGTGACCTGGGGGTGCTGGCGAGGGGTCCCTGATGTGTGAACGTCAGGAACGCACGGCCAGCTTAGCAGCCCTCCCGACGCTGTGCCCGCTGTGAGCACCGTCCTCAGGGTTAGGCCACTTTCCTGTTTCTGGATGTGCCATGAGGTGGGTTCCGTACAGACCTCACATCCAGCACGGACTCGTTCATCCGAGCCTCCATGGATGGCCAGATGAGCGGCCTGCTTGCTGCCGGCCACCACACACCCTTTACTTCACTCCAATCCACAGACAGCCGAGCGTTTCCCCTATGGGGGCTGCTTGCCGGCAGCGACTGGACCCCACAGAGGACAGAATGGGGAGGGCTGGGCTGGGGCTTCTGCAGGTCCAGGCAGAAGGGGAGGCCTCCACCAGATGGGCCCTGTGCCTGTGCAGCCAGCCATGGCCTTAAATCCCATGGACGTGCCCAGCTGTCCCCACATCACCACCGCTACATGTAGCAGCCCCATGTCTTCAAAACTGCATGTCATCATCCACGTTCTGGGGGCTGTGGGGCCCTCAGGGCCCGGAAGGATGCGGCGTGCTGTAGGCTGCCCCTGGAGGAGCCCCCCATCCGTCCCGCGCAGCCTCAGGCATGGACGTCCATGCATCACCTGCTACAGTTATTGCCCCCGTGCCGTAGGCCGGACTGACAGAAACCCACTTGTTCGTGACAGAAGTGAAGGGATCTGTGAGGGGGGCAGGACCCCTCCCCGTGTTGCTGATGAGCACTCTGGCCGAGGGCCCTGCCCTTGGGCACATGTTGCCCAAACACAAGAGACGCTCTGGTCCAGCCAAGGGACTGCTGGGCCCTGGGAGGGGTGGTCACCCTCTTGCCTATATCAAGACCTCGGTGTTCCCCAGCAACAGTTGCTCCGGCAGGGGGGACTTTTCCTTCTGGCAGGGGCCGATGTCATCGCTCACCCTTGTGTCTAGGGAAGACGCAGGATTTGAACTTTATTCCTCCCCCTCCCCTTGCCTGGAACACAGTGGGGTGAATCTACCACTGGTCTGGGGGATATTACTTCTTTATTGCTTATTAAGAGACATTAACCTGTACGCTACCGGCTTGTGAGATATTATTGAAAATCATCATCCCCACAGCGAACCTGCGTTAAGTACATCATTCACGAAGACAAACTCAGGCTCTGGGGATAATTTGCTCCCAAACAAAACAGTCTCAAAAAGCAAAGTTTCACAGTTCAGCAGGCCACAGGAGCTTGCAAGCTGCTGGAACGTTTTCTCTACTCAGATGGTAGGTGGGGATGCCATGTGGGTTTTATTGTTCCTTATCCTTATCACTGTGTTGAACCCACACTCTCTTTTTAAAAAGAGATGATTAAAATAAATGACTTACAGATTTTGACTTGGACAAGCTGCCAAGAGTTTGAATAGTCTTGGAGATAAGTGTCAGCGTCCTAGACGTCTGCGGGTCCTATCAGATAGAAAGGAGAAATGTAAGTTTTGTTTCAGTTTTACAGAAATGTTGTGACTGAACCCAGAATTACACAGCTGACAAAACGGGTGACATCACCTAAAAGGCACCCGACGTGCTGCCTGCAAGTAACAGAAAGCAGGCGAATGCAGGATACATCCCTCTAGGCTACTCTGTTGTTCGAGCCTTCCCAGAGCTTGCACAACAGACGCTCAAGACGCAGGCTCTCAGGCCACCGCAGATTGGACCCCAGTGCCTCCCCAGGGCACCAGGGGGCCTGCAGGGCAGGGAGAGGAGAGTAGCTGCAAATAAGCACCCAGCCTGACGCGCACAAGGGGCATCTTTAAATGAGCAGCTTCCCTGCCCAGTTCTGAATCCCCCGAGCAGCCCTACTCGGGGTGTCCTGCTTGCCTTTCATGTGCTTTAACCTAAAACCAACAAAGATGCGAATAGGGCCCCTTGAATCCCCTGGCCCTGGGCTTTCCGCCAAGCTTGGTCACTGCAGGGTACGCTCTGCTGGTGTGTCCCTCAGAGCCTGGCCCTGAGGGGCTCGGCAAACGTTTGTTGATTGAATATGTGACTGAATGTACACAAGATCATAAATGCTCCATTCTTCCTAAGGCGGGAGTGAGAAATCCTGGTCACGCATCCACCTGTGTTTAGCAGACACAGCTTGGCAGAGGTGCTAACCCTTCCTGTGGATAAAGGAGTTCTAGCCTGGCCGCCCCTCCCTCCCTCTCCAGCAGGGATGCTGCGCACGCGCCCGCGAGTCCAGGAGGGCGGGTTTACCAGCTCTGGGGGCTGAGCTCACTCACCGTGTGGTGAGGCGTGAGCCGGAAGAGGTTGGGGGATAGGATGGCAGGAGCGAAGAACCTCAGGAAAATGAAGCTGCTCACAGCGGTGTACCTCACGTCCGGGTCGCCTGTGGCCGGGACACAGACAGCCGATTCGACGTCCTTCCGGGGAAAGCCGTGAACCTGGGGCCGGCCCTGAGTGCACCTGCCCCGGGCTGCTCTCCCCTCACCACTACCAACAGCTCAGCCCCTTTCGGCAGCGGGGCCATGATGGACAGGACCTGGCAGGCCAGCTGGGCTGGAAGACGACCCCAGAGAGTGTGTGGGGGCTGGGCGTACCCGGTAGCGGCCCCTCCCAGACACTGGTGCTCTCTGGCGCTGGAAGGAGCCCATGTGCTCTGAAAGCAGGAGCTCCTGTCCACAGAGCTGGACACGAGGCCCAGTCTCCACTGCCGGACAAGCTGAGAGGTGCCCACACGGGCAGGTAGGAGGGGGCTCCTGTCAAGGCCCTAGGGACTACTCTGGGGGCTCAAAGGTCCCTGGAGACAGCAGGACACGTCTGGGCTGACCCACGGGCTCCTCAGGGCCGTGGACACGGCTTGCTGGACTGCGTGGGGAGGCAGGCACCCCACCAGCCCCTCCTCAGCCTTCATCCCAGTCTTCAGTTAGCCTGACACTTGCCACCCGGGCAGGACGGCTTTGCTCTGCCTGCGGGCAGGTCTGCACAGGCTGAATCCTGGTGCCTCCCTGACCAATGGGCACAACGGAAGGGGCGATTCATCCCCAGGATCCCTCCTGTCCCAAGACCACAAAGGCTCAGCCACGCAGACTTGCATGACGTGGGGTGCTGAGTACTGCCTCGACCTTCCAGTCGGAACCGCGAAGAACCGGGAAGGGCGGCTTCTCTTACCGGAGGGGCCCAAATCACAGAAATTAATGCTCCATCCCAAATAAACCACCGTGACCAAACTTGGCCAGCCGGCCTTCCCAGCTGGGGCCTGGGCCTGGATCCACCCGGGGACAGCTGCAGGCAGGACCCGGAGCCCGGCCGGGCAGGAGAGGGATGCCGTGTGGGAACCGCGCCATAGCTGGAATCACGTCCACACGGACTCGGCAACGTCCCTTGGCTTTGAGGTGCCTGGCAGTGGGGACAGGGACCACCCAGCAAGGGGCCGTGGACGTTTTCTGCACCAAAGACTCACCCTGGAAGCGTTTAGCAGCCGCCTCTCGAAGAGAGAAGAAAATGTCGCACATGACGGTGGGGCAGCTCACCCCTGATTTGATGATGACGTTGAAGATGCGGTCCACGTACTGCCGCAGGTTCTCCTGCAACGGGGTGCGGGTGGGTCACCCCAACTGCCTGTTCGGATCGCTCTCTCCCCAGGCCGCCCTGCTAGCCCCTGGAGCAGTCCGACCACACCGGGGATGGAGCAGTCGTGGACAGCCGTGGCAGCCGCTGATGCACTCCGCCTCAGCATGTACAGAGGGGCCTCTTCGGCAGCGGTAGCGGTCACCGGGGCAAACACCTGGAGCTCTGGGGGCGGGGCCAAGCCCCTGTGTACCCCTCCTGCACGCTGACCTCGTTAACGGGTGCAGGGATGAAACTCCCTGGAACGTGCCTCCCTGACAGTGAGAACCCTGTCTCTTTTCTTTAAAGGCATGAAAAAGACTTAACCTGAATAAACCCTATGTAAGATTAAAACTCCCTGTCCAATCAGGGAGTCTGGCTATTTTAAAAAACGACCCCACCCTGGGAGGACACGGGTGGACGCGGCCTGGGTGTGGGACCACGTCTGTTGCAGCAGGACAGACCAGGCCGGGAAGAAGCCAGGCCATGAGCCAGCCCGGTGGGGAGGCTCCCGATCACCCCAGGAGAAGGGAAGGCACAGGCGCCGAGTGCGCCAGGCCAGGAGCAGTGCGAGTCAGCAGAAAGGGGCTGAGAGCCGAGTGGAGTGGTGGTGCCACTTCCCAGCAACAGAAAGGGCCAGTCTCCTCCCACAGGCTCCGGTGGACACCCTGCAGAGCACGTATGGTCCCCACCCCAAATCCTAGAGAGACGCAGCGCCCAAGGTGGCCACATGCCCAAATCCTGCAGATGGGCGACTGGCTCCAGAGAGGGCTGAACAAATCAGAATTCCTTACCATGTTGTTCTCCAGGTTCTCCCCATCTTTTAGCTTCACAGGGTCAATCTCACAGGATTTGTGGCTCTGGCATATCTGGAAAGTGCATTTATGACAAGGAGTGAGTGACACAAATTCCAGGATCACAGGCGGGTGGAGGTCAGGGGCTCAGGGGGCATCAGGAGCTGCGGCCACAGCCCCCACCCGCGCACCAGGGAGAGGAGGGCCCTCAGCGTGGCCACAGACACAGCCTTGGTCCGTGAGGAATGGGACTTTCTCGAAGACCATTCCCGATCAGCGCATGTGGGATCAGGTTTCATAAAGTTTAAAAACATGGTTACTTCCAAGTGTTGGCAGGTCTCTGCACACGGATCAGAATGCGAATTTAAACTTCCTCACGTTCCTGCATTTTACAAAGCTGTTCTGGGGGAACTGAGATCTGCTCAGGGGTCCCATTAAAGGTCAGGCGAGGAACTAGAAGCCACTGGGGCAGGAAGCGCATGAGCGGAAACAGAAGGGCCATGCACAGCCGAGGCTGCTCTAGAGAGAACGCCAACCACAGATTCAGGGGGACCCGCGGCTGAAGGAAAGGGGGGTTGTCCGAGGAGCCAGTTTTTCTCTGCATGTCCTTCTGTCTTTAGCAGACGAAGAATTTTCTGAAGTAAGCATTTTTTTAATTTGAGAAAATGAGGAAGATTCTGGAACACAGGTGGAAGGGCCCTGTGGTGGGGCTGGGAAGGAGGTGGCATGGAGCCCTGCAGCCAGGTGCTCCCGTGCGCGACACGCCCTGCACAGCGACCTGATGTTCAGTGTTGTGGGGCATCCCTCACACGCCACCCAACGGCACTGGGCCCACAGAGACTCCTCGGGGGCTGCACGGTGGGACTTCCACTCACCTCCTCTATGGTGGGCTTCAGGGTCACGTGCAGGTAGTGCATCCCTGCCAGCTTCATCGTCTCATCAATGCACTTGGACGTCAACGAGTTTCCTCGGAAAATGGTGTTGGGGTCCCTGTAAAACAGTGTGGGAGGCAATTCTGTCTCAGAGAGCAAGGGGTCAGCGGAAGCAGAGCCTGTACCTGAACACCTGTCCAGTGGATGCAGAGATACGTTCCCCCTGCTGAGTCTGCTTCCAGATGTTCTGGGAGAAAATGAGACCAAGCCACATGTTTCACAGCTAGGCACCCTGAGCCCCCCGCCGGGCGTGAGGGATAGACCTACTGCACACAGCTGTCCGGACAATTCAGCGGAACACCCACACACCCACTGCCTTGCCCCTTGTGAGGTCCGGTTCTGCACCAAGTTAATGCTTCTAAGGACTAAGCCTGAGGTCGGCATGGGAAGTCCAACAGGGAAGCAAATGTAACAGAATATGCTTTAAGCCTTCTCTCAACTAGGGTGCATTCTGGATCTTTCTAAGCCAAGAGCTCCAGGGACAGACTCCATCCCCACGGAAAACCCATCCCCATGGAGTGGGCACAGGTCCTGGGGCAGCAGTGACCCAGTCCTCTGCTGTGGGCCTAATACCGAAGCTGCCACCCTCAGACCACAAGAACTGGGCCCGTCCCCAAGGCAACCCACGCCCCTGTGCACCTCCTTTTTGCACGCACATCTCGGGATTTCCAAGAAAAGGTGCATTTTAAGTGTGTCTCTGGGGTGCCTGGGTGGCTCAGTCGGTTAAGCGTCTGCCTTCGGCTCAGGTCATGATCCCGGGGTCCTGGGATAGAGCCCCACATTGGGCTCCGTGCTTGCAGGGAGCCTGCTTCTCCCTTTCCTCCCCACTTGTGCTCTCTCTCACTATCTCTCTCTCTCTCAAATAAATAAAATCTTAAAAAAAAAAAAAAGAAACAGTGTGTCTCTGAAAGAAAAACTGAGCCTGTTTGGGTCCCTCTCGCTGTCCCAGATCTGCACTCGGACCAGCACTGAGGGAGATTTCTGCTACCCTGGGGTCACCCAGACCTGCCCCAGCCCAGCCCCTCACCACTGGGTGGTCACTAACACAGGCTGCAGCCCTTGGGGAGGTGGGGTCGTGGACAGAGGCTGAGGCTCACTCACTGGGTCCTCTGGACCTCGGCGTTGGCAATGGCGCTGATGAAGGGCACCACCCTGCCATAGTGCAGGAAGAACCTCACGAGCGGAATGGCTGCCTCCTGCTTTTCCCTGCAGACCTCGCCCAGGACGTGTGCTGCAGATGCCGACACTGGCTGTGGGAAGGGAGACACCATGGAACCCCAGTGCAAGGCCCCCAGCCCTGGGGGTGGGCTGCAGACCCCCCACTCCCCACCTGACGTGGTCAGTGGGTTGGTGGTGCTGGGTCACCATACGGAAGGCCCAGACCCCCATCCTGTGGTGCCTCTCCCACTAAGATAAGCAAAAAATGTATTTCCTGAAACCCACATCAAACCCTCCAATTTGCACATGTGCTCTGGGTGCCTTCTTGGGGGGTCCTTCCACCCACCTCCAAACCTAGCACTAGGGCCGGTGACCTCAGGGCCACAGTCAAACAAGTCAGAAACTGTGGGTCTTGCTGGGTTGCCACAGGGCTCTAACTGCTGGTGGGGTGTGGGGAAGGGCTTCCACCCGCCCGGCAAAGGGAGATACAGATATTTCTGGGCACAGAGCAGGCTTGGGGGATGGTAGGCAGGGTAAAGTCACCCACCAGGAACTGGCAGCCCAGATGCAGGGCCAGAGGTGGACAGGCCTGGTGCCTTGTAGGGGGTGGAGGTGGGCAGGTGGGGTGGCTGGGAAGGGTCTGGGGGGTGGAGCCAGATGAGGCTGAGGGGCCCTGGGGGGCCCAAAGGCTGGAGCTGGGGTCAGAAGCTAGTAGGTTTGTGGGTTTGGGGGGTGGGGAGGTGGTAGAGCCAGACCGAGGCAGGGGGCGGGGAGGGTCAGGGCAGGGCGGGGGGGGGGGGGCGGGGGGGGGGGGCTGGGGGGGGAGCCAGAGTCCGGAGTTGGGTGGAGAGCTGAGCTGGGGGCAGAGCCGGGCGAGGAGGTCTGGCCCTGGCTCCACCCTTCCGCAGGTGTTTGCAGGTGGCCCAGGGCGTGGCAGGTGCACTGCGCACACAGGTACCTCCACATCCGCAGACCTCAACAGCAGGTCCCGCAGTGGGCTGTAGTAGTCGGAGGAGAAGACGTGGTCCTCAGTGTACACCACGTTCAGCCGCAGGGACCCCAAGTCCCCTGGCTTCAGGCTCTTGCTGCCGTTGTCCCGGGGCTGAAGGAAGTACCTGGGCGCAGCACACACAGAAAGGGCAGGGTGAGTGGCAGCACCATCCACGGGCTGGCTGTTCGCCCGTCATGGGCTGTGTCGGGGTCTGAGGCAGGAGGGGCTCCAGGGTAGTTCTGCAGGACACCTCTCTGTCCCGTGCCGGGGGTATTCCCCACCTGACCCCCCCGCAGGGCGTGTGGATGGGGGTGTTTCTCGTGGAAACCCCCCCTCCAGGGTCCGAGTGTGGGGGCATGGTCAGTTATTCCCAACGGCACCTCCACAACACACAGGGTCCAAGCGCCAGAGGCCTTTTCAACAGGAGCCCCCCTGCAGGGTCTGTGCCCTGGGTGCCCCCCACATTGTTTCCTCTGGGAGCTGCCTGTGCAGAGCCACAGACACAGAAGTTAAGGAGGGAAAGCAGGAAGCGTGGAAGGGGCAAGAGAAGGAGAAGGGACATGAGAGAGCAGTCCAGGGAACTCCGCAGCCAAACCACTTATCTGTGAAGATTAATGCTTGACAGTGTCTCGCAATAACAGCAAAGCTGCAATTATTCTGAGAAACGAGTGGCAGAGCTCCCTGCATCAGAAGGGCTGGTGATGTATGCTGGTCAGCAGGCAGACCGCCACAGTATGCGGTCACCTCCTCGGTGTTTTCTCACTGGACACTCGTCTCCTAGCACCCCCCACTCGTGGCCGTGCAGGGCCCTGTCTGCACTGAGCTGATGGGCCGCGCGGTCTGAGATGAGATGTGGGCAGCGTGCACCTGGCTGAGGCGCCTGGCCACCTGAGGTCCTGGGCGGTTGTCCACTGAGCTGCCACACGACCGTCCCATCTTGGTTACAGGGCTGGGGTGCTCCCAGCAGGAACAGAACCCAGCAGGAGGCTATGCTATAGCACTGTCCTCACAGAATTGAAGACAAACTCCAGTGTCCCCGTGACAGTAAACTGCCATTAGGCACAACACACAAAAACCCACCCCCGTAGTGGGTCAGTGGACGCGAAGGCTCTGGTACGTGGCCTATGGCCTGTGACCACGTGTCCCCACCTTGTGTGTCTGTTAAAGGAGATGCTTGTGACCGCGCTTCAGGGTGATGACAACTGCTGTGCTATAAAGTGATTAACGAAATGATCGCGAAATAGAACAAAGGCACGTGAGTGAGGCTGGAGGCAGAGCTCGAGGAGATTTGCCTGGAACAGCGCCTCTGCTTCGCTCCACAGCAGGTGACACCCGGGATGACGGGCCACGGGGCAGGCCTGGCGAGGCAGGGCTCCCAGGAGTGCCAGCAGCCTGCCCGTCCTGCTCAGGCCCGTTCTCAAAGCCGCAAGGCTCTCAGGGTCCTGCCCTTGTCTCTGTCAAGGCCCTCAGCCATCATTCTTGCTATTTCCCACCTGCAACCCCATCACCTCGCCACAGCGAACCAGGACCACGTGCAAAACCACAGCGGGTGGCCACCTCATTCAGGCTGCCCAGCGGCAGCCCTGTCCGCCCGCCCACCAAGAGGGCGTGGGGCCTTACCAGGCTTCGTAGGAGCTGGACTGGCGGAGCACGTTCAGTGGAACCCTCAGCTCTCCCAGAAACTCATCTCCAAATTTCAAGTTGCTGGCATTCCAGAGGTCAACTCTGAAAAACAGCCAATTGTACACAGATCTCCATAAGGGATGACTTAGGGAGGGCAGGTGGACAGCCATGCTCCTCAGCTTCCCCAGGAGTGTCCGGGGCGGGTTGGAGCCTTCAGTCCCACGGACCAGTGTCCCTGAGGAGCAACACTGACTGAGCACATCTAAAATGTGGGGTCAATACAGGATGTGCCTCTGGCATGAAGACGGGTGTGTCCCTGGGCCTTGGGGGCAGGGAGAGGAGCTGGAGGCCTGGTGTCAGGGCAAGGGGCCTCCATCTTCTCAACAGCACAGGAAGACAGTGCACTTGGGTGGGACTCTCAGTGTTCCCTCCGATTTGGGGCCATGGCGGCTGTGTGTGTGACAGGTGGGAGCATGGACGGAGGAAGGGTGTCCCCGGTGCCAACAAGCAAACAGTCTCGTGCACCCCACAGTGAACACCTTAACCAGAGCTTACTCCATGAGCTGAAAGTCTAAGACCAGTCTCTGCACACATGGCGGTCACAGGGAAAATTCTAGAAGACTGCATGAGCCCTCTGTGGCCCCTGAAGTCCAAGCAGGAGCCACAGGCATCGTGGAAGGGTGTACTAGAGGGACACGTGTGCATCAGGGACACGGGGAGAACAGTGGCCCCGTGGCACTTCTAGAATAAAGAAAGCGGAAACTTTAATTTGCCAAGCAACACCTTAGCAATGGGACCAGAAGCTGCCAGGCTGTCTTTTCTTCTTTTTAGTAAGAGCAATATTTGTTTGTCTGCTTAAAATGCAATAGCTAGGACTTCACTCTTGAATTTAAAGCCCAGTCTTGGATAAACACTTCTCTTTCTGAACAAGAAAGGCGAGTGGTGTGTCTGAGGGCACCTGGTGCACAGCCAAACCTTCAGCGCGGCCTCTGACTGCCACTGGGACTTTCAGACACTCAACTGGGGTCCCCTCGCTGCTGGTTCTTTGAAATGGAAGACTTAAACTGGAAACACCTAAGACCTGTGTGTAGAGGTCGGCCCCCCTCAGCGCTGGAAGCCACAAGAGGAACAAAGACAGAGCCCGAGGGTCCCACACTCAGGGGAGGGAAGGGCCTCTGTCCATGCCCCCACGCACCCAAGCCCCGTCCCCCCAAGAGAACATCTAGGTATCCCAGTCAAGCCTCATGTGCCTCAGGAAGCCTTGACCCCACAGGAAACCAGACTGCAAACCAGGTCAGATCTACAGGATTCCTCGGGGTCAGCCCCAGCCAGGGTGACAGGAAAGGGTGCCCCCGCTCAGGCTCTCTCCTGGCACCTTGGGGGAGGGGCGGCTGGTGGGCGTGAGGCTCCTGGGACTGACGCGGCTGGACGTCCGGTGTGTTCTGCTGCGAGTCGTGTGCACCGAGGGCTTTACCGCGAGGGCCCCCCAGCAGCAGGACCAGGGGCTAGGGGGCCAGGCCAGTGGACAGAGCCTCACACACACTGAGCAGCATAAAGCCACTGACCTCCCCTCTCAGAAGGTACGGCAAAGTGAACCCTAAAACCACATCTGTCCCTTGCATAAGTAAATGTCCTCTCAGGCACTCCCTGAATCGCCGGCAAGTTCACGGCTCTTACTTCAAACTCCCCGTGTCCTAGCACTGAAATTACCAGAAAACTGAAAATCTCCTTCTTTCCATTCCCTTATTTTTAGAAACAAAACAAAAAGACAGAAGAGGTGAGTTCAGACGGCAGCCGCCAAGCAGGAGCCTAGAGACCGTGGTTCTTGCTCTCTCACCGGACTTCAAGTTTGTCCACGTCTTCCTCCTCGAAGTCGAAGTGGGACTTCCGGCTGTAGCTGCAGGGTCTGGTCACCTGGAGGTGCAGACGGGAGGAAGATGTGTGCGCCACACCCCTGCCCGCGGAGCACCCCACGTGCCAGCCACCCCCAGGCCCAGGGAAAGGCTGCGGACCCCCACCCGGAGCAGAGGTGGGGTCCCAGCCTGCAGGCATGTCTGGAGCCCCTTCTCCAGGGGGTTGGGGGTGCGGGCGGGGCTCTGCCTCATCACCCTCCCAACACCCCTGCCTCCCCCTCCAAGCACCGGGGCCAGCCCCCTCCCTCCTCAGCCCCAAAGCGCCAGGTGCCTCCCCTCCTGCCCTCCTCCTTGGGCCCCGAATTCACTCCTGCCCAACCCTCCCATCTCAGCACCTCTGCCCTTACGGCATGTCAGCAGCCCGTGCTTCTCACAAGCAGGACTCCCGTCCAGCCATCGCCCAGCTTGGTCCTAGCTTCATCCACTTTCAGCTGAGGCTTCTGAAGGTCCCTGGAGCCCCCACTAGTTCCCCTCACCCAGCACACAGGAGTCTTTCTACAACCTGCACCCCCTGCCCAGTTCACCACCGGGCCTCTTCCTCACTCAGGCCAATGCTGAGAAGCCTGAAGGTTACTCTGCAAGGCCACCTCCTCCAGGAAGCCCCCCAGAGCCTCCACCGCCTGATGCAGCTCAGTGTCTGGCTTATAGCATGGTGGGCACAGGGTCTCTGCATGGTACCTAATGTATCTACTGAGTGAAGGAAGATGGTTTTAGTAGAACTGTAAATAACCACATTAGGTATTTTAAGAGTTTTTAGGTCAGTCTAGCCATTACCCTGGAAGAAAATGGTTTGAAGACTACTTCCTGTTGAAATCCCTATAGGAGGCTGTCTGCTAGCCCAAAGCCAGCCACTGGGACTCCAGTGCCAGGAGCTCGGCCGCAGGCTGTCAGAACTGTGGGGACTGTTTGCAAGATGAAGCAGAAAGCGGGTACAGAGAACCCAACAAGGAGATTTAGGTGTTAAGCAGGGCTCAGCCCTTTGAGTCTAAGACCATAAACTCCAAACAGAACCATATTCCAAGGTCCTGTGGTCTGAGACTGTGAGAGAGGCAGGTGTCAGGTGGGCCTTAACCAGCAGCACTGAGGGCCTAGGTCTGGACCTTCCCTGGGATCCTGCAGGATGCAGTTCTGAGCTCAGCTGTTTCTGGGGCTTGTGAAGTTAATCTAGTGAGTTGAGACCCACGTTTTTACAGAGTGAAATAGAAGCATATGACATAGAAAGTGTGTGTCACCATCCCGGTGGTCCACGAGGCAGTGGAAAGTCCGCACTTTACTGTGTGCTGTATTCAACACAAGCTTGGGAAGTGCTGACCTGCTATTCTAGGCAGCAGAGACAAGGAAGGGTGGTACTGCTTTTAGTGCATAATTCATACTAAAAACGGTTCTTTACTCTCC
This sequence comes from Callorhinus ursinus, assembly GCF_003265705.2. Lineage (NCBI taxonomy): Eukaryota > Metazoa > Chordata > Mammalia > Carnivora > Otariidae > Callorhinus > Callorhinus ursinus. Next base: position 4,532,734 of record NW_027397141.1, read on the forward strand.
GTCCCAGACTCCCTCCCTGCCGCTGGAGCCCTGGCATGAAGCCCCCTTGAGATAAGGCTGACCACATCGGCTTCCTGCCTGATCTCGAGTTTCTTAAAATCCATTTTCTGCACCGGGCTATGAAATAAGCATGTCCTTCTGGGACAGAGAATGGTGCTGGGCCCTCAGCACTCCGACTCCTCAGCCCCTCTCACAGCTGCCCAAGAAGCCTGACTGCTGACCTCCAGCATTTTAGAAAACTGTGGGCTTCTGGACCCCAGGCAGAAAACGTCTAGGTTCTCTGCACGTGAGGTCCTCAGTTCTAACCCAACTCTCCAACTTCATTTTCCAAAACTCCCCCTTCTCACACCAACCTCACCCTAAATCTAGAGACGCATTTTCCTTCAGCCTCACAATGCACCTTTCCAGACTCTACTCAAGCGCCACCATTCTGGGAAGACTTGTTCTATTTCACCAGGCAGGACTGATGGTTGTTTGCTCTTCCCCAAAGCCACTGACTCAACAGCCACTTCACCAAGTACATAATCCACTCCTGTGCATGCTTCTCTGCTTGGTAGCAACCTCAGGAAGAGAGGAGTAGAGGCCCTATTCATCCTTAGCCACCCAGGACCTGGTGCCTATGAGACCTTCGAGAAACCTTTGCAGATGGAAAGAACATCGGCCTGAATATATTGCCTTGGGGTCAGCTGAGTCTGCTACTGTTCTGTTCCACAGTCTTCGGCCCACCTGCCTCTCATCTTACTAACTTCAGGGGCTCACAATTCTGAGAGGCAGCCAGGGGGATCTCTGTGCTCAAATGCATTTACTCTTTTGCTTCAGACCCCTCACTATTTCTGGTGAAATGAGCCTCCCTCCACTGCTCAGGAAAGACTGGGAGAAGCAAGCAAAAAACATAAAGCCAACCAAACAATAAAAAACACCCAAATCCTGATAATTCGGCAAGTATAACCTGTCAGCATTCGACTCAAAACCAAGGAAGCAACAAATGGCCTTTCTTTCCAGGGGCAAGAGGAAGGTTCCCGGGAGCTCAGCCGATGCTGCAGGGTGGGAGGGAGGCGTCGGGTGCGGCGGGGTCATCCCAGGACTTACAGGAGGAAGCCAGTGCCCGAGGTCCTGCGGAGCCACACTTTCCCCAAAGGTCTCAATGTGACATTCATGCCACTAAAATACCAACCTCAAAATAAAACACTTCATCAAACTGGGGGTTGTTGGTCTTCTTTTTCACTTTTGTCTTCTTTGCTTCTGATCTGAAATCAAGGAGGAAGGGTTAAGATTAAAACCAACACTACTGACACCAAGTCTTTCTGCCTAAAGACTGAGCAAGCAAATGCACAAGTAACTTACTGCCCAATATTTCTGTTTGTCTCCAACCCAGATGGTATGCAAATCAGGAACATTTACTAAGCCAAAAATACCCAATGTGGAAAACATAGGGGCCTTTTTCACCAAGCAGTTTTAGGGCAGCAGAGGAAACAAGAGTAAGTCGGGACAATACTCCCCACCACACAGCCTATCCTGCATTTTTCTGGAATCCTCAGCATCACTGCAGCTGAGACTGTGGGCAGGTGCGGGCAGAGTACTTGCCTGTATGGTCCTGCTAGCGTCACAGTTGCATAAGGGTCACACTGCCCATTCACGATGGGGAGGCCTTGGCACTCGAGGATGCTGAGGAGAGAGGCAGGGTGTCAGGAGCGGGAGGTGAGGGGCCCCAGAGGCAGTTTCTCGAGGCTGCTCTGAGGTCGCAGGGGGCAGCCGTCTCAACAGCCACGGCCAAGGGCCATGAGCTCTGGGTGGTGCTGGTCTCATGGCCCAGAAGCAACTGTCTAATGAATGGTGATGGGTGCACTGATTAGCAATCTGAAGACATTTGGGGGCAGGAGAACGCGAGCGTCTTAGCTGCGGAGAACAGGCTCCCGGTGACTCCCATGAGCAATGCCACTGCCTTCCCATCCCAGGAACCAGCCATAGTTCAAGAACCTTCCGCGACCCATGCGTTTACCTCTCCCACAAGCTGACAAAGTAGGTGCTGTGGCCATGTTACAGGTGGGAAGACAGAGACCCCAGCAACTGAGGGGCTTGCGGATCTAGCCCGTGTACGACCTCCATGCCACGCAGGCCTCGCGGCAGCACCGCCAGGCTCTCCTCGTTCCCAATCCCTCCCACAGGTCCTGGCACACTGTCCCGGTTCCCGGTTTGCTTTAACTTCTGGAGCACAGCTGGTTACACGAGTTCTGGGACCACCATTTCCCCTAATCCTGCCATCTCTGCCATCCCCGAGTATGCTTCTACGGACTGTTCCTTCTCCAGGCCGTGGGTCACACTGTCCTGTTCCTGGCAAAGCCAGTTTTGAGCACATGCCGGATGTTATGAATCTCAGGCTGCTGGTGTCCAGATGCCGTTGCTTTCTGAAGAACAGAGCTGATTGGTGGTTAAGGGTCTCTTGGTGCAGACTGATGTGCACAGCAATTCTTGTTTGAAGCTTTGCCAGGGGAGGCGCCAGCCGCCTCTGTCCAGGGACTGTTTGGTTCCCCTACATAGGTGTGGCCCTCTGAGTCTGCACTGAGCTTCCAATGGGAATAAGGATCTCCACTGGGCTGGCGGGGATTCCAACGCTTCCCAGCCCCACACGAGCCCCTTCCACCCTCCCCGAACCCGTGGCGCTATAGCCCTCTGTATTCCCACAGGCTTGTGGAGTGCGGGGAAGTCCCCTCCTCTCCAGAACACATCCGCAGCGGCCTCAGACCCCCAACGGCAATCTCTGTCCCCCCACCCACTTCCAGGCTCCACTTGGGACACCTCCTGCCCCTCGCCACCCACACACCTGCAGGACAAAACCAGGCCCACTGCGGCTCTTGTGTCTGCTTCCCTGACTTGGGGTCACAGAGTTAAAATGCCAACTGCCCAACATCCCAGATGTTCCGCTCGTCCAGCATCCAGCTCCTAAGCTGTCTGTGGTGGGAGAGGGGGTCCTTCATGGCAGGACAGTCCTGCTCCCAAAGAGGAACATCAGTCTGGCTGTACAGATGCATGATCACGTTCCCTCGAATCCCTGAGTGCTCCAGTCTCTCCTTGCCATTGGGAAGTCAGAAAACAACCGGGTTCCTGCCCTCCTTCGTGAGCCAAGCGATCTTTTGCCCCTCTTGGGGAGGAGTTAGCTTCTAACATTTTACCGGAATATTTCTTTCTGCTCGAGGGGTTTGTTTCCTTCCTTTCTCCTTCACGGTGCTTATGGCCCTTCGAGCGGTGGCCACGCTGGTCCCACGATGTTAGCCTTACCTAGTGTTTTCAACCCTTTACTCTTACTCTACTTTATGAAATAGTTCTGGGCTTCTCTCCGGGATTACTGACTTGGTCTTTGGTTATCTTCCTCCCCTTGTTAACTCATCATTAAAGAAATATTTATTCATCCATTAAGTCATCATGAAACAAGTACTTGTTGAGATCTTATCTGTGGCAGGCACAATTCCAGGAATGGGAGCTGCGGGGAAGCTCGGGTGAGCTCAGCTGGTAGAGCAGCGAAGAGCAGGACGGTCAACGCGCAACATGCAATTGTCACGTGCGGCGACGCAAAGAAAGAAAGAAACCAGGAACAACAACACAGAAACACAAGCCGGTGGTCGACCTGTCGGGTGCCGGGAGGCCTCCGGGAGAAAGTGGCTGCAGTCTGAAGGACAAGAGAGTTGGGGGGATGGAGGACCCCAGCAGCTCTGAGACGGCGGGCAAACAGCTTGCTCAGGAGACGTGCAGGGAGGCCCTCTCCCTGAGCAAATGACCCCAGCTAAATGCAAACACATCTTTATTACATTCACGTGATCAAGAAGAAGGCTTAGATGGTAAGCGTGCCCACATTTTGGATCCTCAAAGCTAATGGGTTTTCATGACCAGAAACTAGAAAGCCTTGCTAAGCATCAAACTGAAAGCAAGTTTCCCCACATCTATGTCCCGGAGAAGCACCATGAGATGCGGGGCAGCTGCCTAGAGCACATTTGGCAAGCACGTGAAATGTCGCCGTTTTTCCTTCTCCTAAAGACCGATTTGAGAAACACTCTCTAAAGCAAAGACTGGATACTGATAACACCTACACAGAGACATCTTGGAGAAGAAAAATCAATACCCTCCCACGGAGGATGCCCAACACGCCAACGGGAATAAGGGCATCAGCCTCCTTCACGCGCTCAGCCTGTGGGCTCTGGCTGCAGGTGGGCCACGGCCCAGCACACAGCCTGGCGGGGGCTCTCGTGGGCCGCCCGGGGCACGCAGAGCCCAGGTTCTCTGTACTTCACACACAGTGCATCTCTTCAGGCTTACTCTCTTCGAAACAACTTCAACCGATGCTTCGGAATGCTCTAGATAAATAGCGGAAAGGAGTAAAATATTTACTACACTGGCCATTCCTACATCCGGGAAAGGACACTGTGACACACAGTGACCCAAACAGTCAACTAATCTGGAATCTAAGGCCCCACAGGTACAGTATTTTGTACGTATTACAACATTGATAGGATTTTATATTCAAACTGACCCTTAAAACAAGGTTATGCCTCACAGCTGGAATAACAACCTGCCATTCCGAAATCTTGTTTCATTTTTCTCCCCCGTCAGTGTGGACACAGGCTGCTGCCTCCGCTTCCCGCCCCATGAGAAGGACACTTGCCTGCTGAACCAGCGGGCTGCAGACGTCCTAGCCATGCAGTGACAAAGCACCACCGTGGCCACCAGCCTACCACCTGCTTGGCTCTCCGCTCATGCTCTGGTATGAGAGGCTTCCTGACCCCAGAAGGAGCCACATATCAATAGCCTGTTGTAATTTCCTAATAATAGAAAATAGGATCTTTATTGGATTCAAGATGCTGTTAGAAGCCTGGAAACAGGTTAATTCCTCACTTGGATGCACCTCAAGGTGGAGGTACAGGCGGCCGGTGCCTGCTTCCCTGGCCATCGGTATGGCAGCCTGGCCCCCAGCAGCAGGGCCCCCGCCCCGGTCAGGGGGGCTGCCCCAGGGGGCACCTGCAGGGCCATCAACAGGCCTCTGGTCTGCCCGTGAGATAGTGAAGCTTGGAAGTGGGAAAGTGCAGGAACCCCTACTTTCAGACAAAGCGGGTGGCCACAGGATACCCAGAGAGAGACTGCCACACAGGGACAAGAAAGGGGACGAGCAAAGGCCTCTCGCTGCAGAGCCAAGACCTGCGCACGCGTCGTCTTTCACACTCATCCAGCACGGAGGGCTGGGGCGCGTCTCCCACCTGCGCTACTATTCTAAAGGAAGCAGACGCAGCGTCGGAAGAAATGAGGTCACCTCCAATCCACGGCCTGAGGTCCACTCGGCCCAGCGCATGCCCTGAGGGTCTCACAGACACCTGCAGATGGCTTCAGGACCTCTACCCTGTGCCGGATGGGCTGGCTCACATCCACTCTGGTCCAGGGAACGAAACGTGGATGCACTCCCATGCTAACATGTCTCCCCTACAAGAGCGCAGGCCCCAGGAGGCCTGCACAGTCCTCGGCACTGAGCCAGGGCTCCGGAAATATTTTTGAATGAATGATAAAAAGGTTTATTCATCCTTGTTGGGGGATGGAAAAAAAAGCATGAGATAAGGCTCCTGAGTCAAGTTTGAGATCTGGCTGGAGAGACGAGCCGCTCACACATGAACCTGTCTGAGGTGGGGATGGGTAGATGCCCTGTCCACATACAGACAACAAGAACATCAGGACGGTGGGTCCCCAAACCACCTGGGCCTCACTCAGGTGTCCAGGACAGCAGACGTGGACATACAAGTGAACAGGACGGAAAAGAAGGGTCACAGTCGGGAAAAGCCACCTGCGGAAGGAATGGGGAGGTTTCCGTGAGCACATCCAGCAGGTCCTCTGTCCACCCATCCACACAAAGGCTCAGGGCTGACAGAACTGCCCAGGGCAAAAGCCGTCCCCAGCTTTCACTCACCGTCCAGGCAGGTAAGGGAGAGGCGATGTCCTGCCTGCCAGGCGGCTGGGAGGGCCCATAGATGATAGTCACTATAGCAGCAGGAGGGAGGGTGCATAAGGGCAGTGAGGGATTGTGCAGGGAATGGACACCCCCAGGAAAGAACTGCAGCCACTCCCGGGGCACCCTGCTGTTTGGGGAAGGTAGACAAGGCCTCACTCGCTCTTCAGGCGGCGGGGAGGGTGCGCCCGGCAGCAGAGAGTCTGGAAGTGTGGAGAGGGGAGGGGAGAAAAGACAACTCAGCCAGAACATGCCACGCACCCCGTGGAAGACTGTCCAGGCCAGGCGAGGGGTGAGGGCAGCCCGGGAGGGTCTGAGAGTGCAGGTCCTGTAGCCCTGGGGGGGGGACGGTCGGCTGGGAGGAGTCGCCTGCTACGGGGGGCTGGGTGGTGGTCCCTGAAGAGACCTGGTTTGGAAAAAGGTTTTTTGCAGATGGAATCAAGCCAAGGATCTTGAGATGATGAGCTTATTCTGGATTCAGGATGGGCCCTAAGCCCAATGACTAGTGTCCTTACAGGAGGGAGATTTCACAGATGCAGTGGAGAGGGTCATGTGAAGAGGGACCGCCTGCAGCCCCAGAAGCCGGGAGGACGGGACCGTCCCCTGAAGCCTCCCGACGGAGTGGGGCCCAGACGGATTTCAGATCTGGCCTTCAGAACTGGGACAGAATAAAATTCTGTTGTTTTAAGCCACTTGAGACTGCGGTATTTGGCTGGAGCAGCTCTCAGAGACTAACACCCCTGCAACGAGGGAGTGACGGAGGGCGGCTGAGAACAGGTCCCGGCATTACGCACACTTCCTGGTGAGGGGACTGGGGGTACGGGATGGTGCTGCGAGGCAGGAGAGGGCGTCAGGTGATTCTCAGGCAAGCAGGGACTCCACTGGAATGAATCTGCTTTTGCCCAACTGACTTCTCTTCAACGGCCTCAGCCTAGCTCTTAATTCTTCCCAAGCCCGTAACATACTGTGAGGTTGGCCCAAGCCCATGCTAACCTTTGAGAGGCCAGGGCCTGAGGGGAGGGCCCAAATAACCATGTGTGACTCTGAACAAACACCAGCGTAGATGCTACGGCTCCAACTGGATACAAGGAGATGTTATGCAGAGAAAGTCAGGGTTTGCACATGTCTGGGGGAGATTCTGCTGGCTCTGCACGCCAGGAGTGGTCACTGTCTCCTGTTTTGTCCCGAAAGTCCCAGGTGCACACAACAGACCAGGCTCTAAGAAAGAAAGTGGTAAAACACAAACATGACTGCAACATTAGATGAAAACACGTAGCTATAAATGCCCACGTTAAAAAAGAAAAAAGATCACAAATCAATAACCTGAACTTCTACCTTAAGAAACCAGAAAAAGAAGAGAACAAGCCCACACTGGCAGAAAGAAGGAATCACACAGATGACGAAGTAGAGAACAAACAAGAGAGAAAGTGGGGCCTTTGAAAAGATCCACAAACTTGAAGAGAAGACTCAAATTATTAGAATCAGTAATGAAAGAGGGGACATTTCTAGTTGTTGTTTTTTTTTTTTTTTTAAGATTTTATTTAGTTGACAGAGACACAGCGAGAGAGAGAGAACACAAGCTTGGAGAGCGGGAGAGGGAGAAGCAGGCTTCCCGCTGAGCGGGGAGCCCGATATGGGGCTCGAACCCAGGACCCTGGGATCATGACCTGAGCCGAAAGCAGACGCTTAACGACTGAGCCACCCAGGCTCAGAGGGGACATTTCTAATGACCTTACAGAAACAGCCATTTTTTAAAAAGATCACAGAAGAGCTGACCACATGGACAGGCTGTTTCAGGGGTTGGAAGGGCTCATATTGCTAATTCCCCAAACTGACCTACAGATTCAATACAGTTGCTATCAAGATGCCGGCTGTTGTTTCTGCAGAAACTAACATGTTGACCCTAAAACTCATATGGAAATGAAACAAGCTCAGGACACAGCCAGAGTCATGAAAGAGGGACCAAGATGGAAGACTCACACTTTCCTGACTTTGAAACTTATTCCAAATCTCAAGGGGCCACGACTGTGTGGTACCAGCACGGGGACAGGCACACAGGTCAATGGAACAGAACAGAGTCCACGAGTAAGTCCACCCATTTATTATAATCCAGTGACAATTCGCTGGGAGAGGATGGACTTTTCCACAAATGGTGCTGAGACAAGTGGATCTTCAAAAGCAAAGGAATCCATGCCGACCCCTACCTAACACCACACACAAAAAATCAATTCCAAATGTACCGAGGACCTAAAGGTGAGAAATGTCGGAAGGAAAACGGAGCTGTCAATCTTCAGGATCTCAGACTGGGAAAAGATTTCTTAGAAATACAGAAAACAACAGATGAGGTTGATTAAGATTTAAGACTCTTGTATTACAAAGGACATTATCAAGAAAGTGAGGACAACACAATGACAGAAAATGTTTTCAAGTTACATATTTGACAACAGTCTAGTATCCAGAGTATATGGAAAATTCTTACAACTTAATAATAAAATACTAATAACCCAATTAAAAAATCAGTAAAGGACTTGAACAGACATTTCTTCAGAGAAGATACGGAGCCGGCCAACAAGGACAAGAAAGGGTGATCAACATCATTCAGGGAAATGTGAATCAATGCCACTGCACACCCACTAGGAGGCTGCAGACACAGACAGGGAGGATCACAGGTGAGCAAGGACCCAGAGGAACTGGAGCCTCACACACTGCTGGCCCTGTGAATGGGGCAGCCACTGTGAGAAACAGCCCGGCATTTTCTCGAAAACTTAAACACAGTTAAGATACAACACGCTGATTCTACGCCTACATTATGCACCCAAGTGAAATGAAAATAAGTCTGTACAAACACTTGTATGAGAATGTTCACAGCACCAGTATCCACAACAGCCAGAACGTGGAAACCACCCAAACGTCTATCAGTGGATGATGGACAAGAAAGCGTGGGTGGGTACACACAATGGACATTATTCAGCCTTTAACAGGATGGGAGCTCTGGCAGCTGCTACAGCGTGGATGAACCTTGAAGACCTCACGCTTGGCGAGAGAAGCCAGTCACCAAGAACCACATAGTATGTGATTCCATTTAGACAAAATGTCCAGAATAGGCAAATCCACAGAAGTAGACCAGTGGTTTCCAGGGGCGAGGGAGGAGGATGGGGTACGACGGGCGACAAGATTTCATTGTCGGGGTGATGAAGTGTTCTGGAACTGGACAGTGCTTAGTGGCGATGGTTGCACATCCTTCTGAATGCAAAGTGTGTACTTTAGAATGTTGAATTTTATGGTATGTAAAGGGGAAGAAAAATGGACAGGCAGGGTGAAGAAAGAAAAGCCAGTGGTCTCTCAGACACTCTGACTCCCTTGACTGGAGGACGTGAGCCCCTGTGGGACTCTGTGGCACACCCCCCACTCTTTCTTCCTCACTGCATCCCTATGGGGGAGCCTTCTGCCCTGGGATTCTGAACAAAGTGTACTTGTGTGTGTGATAGTGTGTGCCAATGGGTGTGCCAGGGTGCACCAGTGTGTGTACTAGCATTGTGCTAGCGTATGTACTAGTGTGTACTAGCATTGTGCTAGCATGTATACAGTGTGTACTAGCATGTGTACTAGCATGTGTACTAGTGTGTACTAGCATTGTCCTAGCATGTGTATAGTGTGTACTAGCATTGTGCTAGCATGTGTACTAGCATTGTGCTAGCATGTATATAGTGCGTACTAGCATGTGTACTAGTGTGTGCTAGCGTGTATAGTGTGTACTAGCATGTATACTAGCATTGTGCTAGCATGTACATATTGTGTACTAGCATTGTGCTAGCATGTATATAGTGTGTACCCGCATGTGTACTAGCATTGTGCTAGCATGTGTATAGTGTGTACTAGTGTATACTAGCATGTGTACTAGCATTGTGCTAGCATGTATAGTGTACTAGCATGTGTACTAGCACTATGCTAGCATGTGTACTAGCATTGTGCTAGCATGTATAGTGTACTAGCATGTGTACTAGTGTGTACTAGCATTGTGCTAGCATGTATACAGTGTGTACTAGCATTGTGCTAGCATATGTACTAGTGTGTACTACCATGTGTACTACTGTGTACTAGCATGTGTACTAGCATTGTACTAGCATTGTGTACAAGCATTGTGCTAGCATGTGTACTAGTGTGTACTAGGCATGTTCATGTGTGCTAGTACAGGTACTAGTATGTGCTGATCTATAATAAGTGTACTAGGTGTGCTAGTGTATCAGTGCTATGTACAAGTATATACTAGTATGTATATTAGCATGTAGTCATGCACGCTAGCATGTGTTAACGTGTGCTAGCGCGTATGCTAGCATGTGTGCTAGTGTGTGTACTAGCGTGCCTGATAACGTACTGTGTGTGCTAGCATGTGTACTAGGGTGTTTGCTAGTGTACTAGCGTGTGTGCTGGCATGTATACTAAAGTATACTAGTGTGTATACTAGGCATGTTCTTGTGTGCTAGTATACAGGTACTAGTATGTGCTGGTCTGTACTAGCAAGTGGACTACGTGTGCTAGTGTATCAGTGTTATATACGAGTATATATTAGTATGTATATTAGGGTGTGGTCACGCGTGTTAGCATGTGCTAATGTGTATGCTAGTGTGTATACTTGTATGTGTACTAGTGTATGTACTAGCGTGCATGCCAATGAGTGTACTAGTGTCCATGCTAACATGTGTACTAGCGTGTGCTAGCGTGTGTACTAGTTTGCACAGTAGTGTGTGCTAGTATGTGTACTAGCATGCATAGTAGTGTGTGCTAGTGTGCTAGCATGTACACTAGAGTGTGTGCTAGCGTGTGTACTAGCATATGTGCTAGTGTGTGTACTAGCATGCATGCTAGCATGTGTACTAATGTGTGCACTAGTGTGCTAGTGACGGTGCTAATGTGTACTAGCCTGTGTGTTAATGTGTACTAGTGTGTATTAGCATGCACAGTGTGTGTACTAGTGTGCATAGTGTGTACTAGCATGTGTATTAGTGTGTGTAGTAGTGTGCTAGTGTGCATGCTACATGTGTATCAGGGTGTCTGCTAGTGTGCATAGTGTGTGCTAGCACGTGTACTAGTGTGCGTACTAGCGTCCATAATAGTGTGTGCTGGTGTGCACGCTAGCATGTGTACTAGCGTGCATAGTAGTGTGTACTAATGTGTACTAGTGTGCATAAGTGTGAGTGCTTGTGTGTTAGCGTGCATACTAGTATGCGTGCTAGCATGTGTACAGCGTGCATAGTGTGTGTACTAGCGTGTGTAGTGACTACTAGAGTGCATGCTAGTGTGCATAGTAGTGTGTTACTAGCATGTGTACTAATGTGCTAGTGTGCGTGCTAGCGTGTGTAGTTGAGTGCATGCTAGAGTATATACTAGCGTCTGTAGTAGTGTGTGCTAGTGTGCGTGCTAGCATGTGTAGAGTGCGTGCTAGCATGTGTACTAGTGTGCATAGTAGTGTACTAATGTGCATAAGTGAGTGTGTGCTAGCGTGAGTAGTAGTGTGTGTACTAGTGTGCGTAGTAGTGTGTGCTAGCGTGCATGCTAGTGTGCACAGGAGTGTACTAGTGTGTGTGCTAACGTGTGCTAGTGTGTACTAGCGTTCATAGTAGTGTGTACTAGTGTGCGTAGTAGTGTGTGTGCTAGTGCGGATGGTGGGCGGGGACGGCGC
>NW_027397141.1:4544403-4557755 GCF_003265705.2 Callorhinus ursinus
GGGGGGACGGTGGGCGGGGACGGGGGCACAGCGGGGTGGGTAGCTGTGATCTAGCTCCTGCTCCGGGCGCCACGTCTGTGGTCCTCCGATCAGGATCACTACTACTCCCGGACAAGTGGTTCACCTCTGCCCTCCGTCGTGCAGATGTGTGGCTGGACGGGGCAGCTCTCAGGACAGGGATCCCGGCACCCCTCTCCTGCGTTCACCTGCCTCAGGTCTCTGCCCAGCCTGGTCCATTCTGTCTCCCCACCGCTAAATCACACTCCTTATTCTATGTAAGCCTGCTTTTGAAAAGCCTTAAGTTGTTTTGGAACAAGGGATAAACCTATAAATAAACAAGAAAACAGGGAACTCTCTCCTCATTGCTACAGGGTCTGAGAGCACAGCAACTACTTTAAGAATGGGAGCACTGAAGGAATGAAGGACAAAGATCCTTGCGTCCTACACGGCATCCCACGCTACACCACGTCCTAGACATGCTCCTGCATACGTCCTGCACGTTCTACAGTGACAGCCCCGCAGCCTGAACAACCAGAGGCCATCTTCAGCCAACAGATGGTGAATTCAAACAGCGCTGTGGGCAGCACGGCAGGGCCCTCTGGGGGTGGCAGGCAATGGTGAAAACTCCTTGCGTACACAACGCCCCCCGCCCCCAGGCCCTGTGACAGGACAGAGGGAGCACAGTCCTAAAGCAGAACTTGGAGTCTGAGCCCAAGAAAAGGGCATCACCCAATCTCACTGAAGCCCTTGCTGGCCAGAGACGGTTAAGAGATGAATTCGGTAAAGCGTCTCTCCGAAGATGAAGAAAGCTGGAACGTCTGGTCTCTCTCACGGGTCCCTTAACGCCAGAGGACTGGTTTCTGCACACCTTCACTTCTCAGGAGTCCCTCCCAACTGCCCTTCACTTCACACGTGGGCCACAGAGGGAAGGACCAGCACGCACCTCTGACAGCTGCCCATATGATCCCAAACAGCTGCAAGTGTTGTTGGTAAAGACACACGTGAGGCCCATGGGGCGGGCAGCAAGAGAACGGGGTCCCGACAGGGTGTGCATGCCCCGAGGCCTCGCAGGGGTCAGAGGGCAAGGACCCTGCACACGTGTGCAAGCTCGCATCTGAGAGTCCTCAGCCTCCTCCAGACGATCTATGGGATCCGTGACCCTAAATGTCAAAAGCGCACCACAAGGTATGGAGTACATGTTTAGACACGTGCACAGACATTCATGCTCACCAAGCATGACAGGGTAGAAGCAGCTCTGGATTCGGGGTGGGCGGTCTGAGTTCAGGCCCTAGGTCTGCTGACCAGCCTTGCACACACCACCACACAGTGCTGTCATATGTATCGCCTGGGCCCAGATAGCACCTCTGTCTAAATGTCTTCCTGACCGTGGCTAACTGCAAAAGCTACTAGGATGAACGTCTGCTTTAATGAGGATATGAAGAAGAATGTGCCAGAACCTCTAGAACAGTATCATCGTGGGGAATCACCGATTCCGGGAATCCTGATTCATGTGTTTGAAAAACAACACATCTCACCCCCTGGGCTCAGAGTTACTACTCCGGAGAAGACCAGCCGTCCGTGTCTTACCGTGTGGCCAGCTTGTGGCAGACAACGCCCGTGTCGGTGATAACCTCACTCAGCCTCAGCTCCAGGTGGACTTTGCCCTGAAAAGCACAAGGACAGAGGGTCATGGGGGATGGCCACATGCAGGGGAGCGCTCCCAGCGTCACCACTCACAGACATGAAGCTGCCTGACCCCACATGGTATCCGCAGCGCTTCCCCCACCCCACTCAGGTCACAGGGACCAGGAGGGGGCACGGCCCCCCAGACCCACTCAGGTCACAGGGACCAGGGTAGGGCACGGCCCCCCCAGACCCACTCAGGTCACAGGGACCAGGAGGGGGCACGCCCCCCCCAGACCCACTCAGGTCCCAGGGACCAGGAGAGGGCATGTCCCCCCAAGACCGCTGTTTCAGAAGAAAAAGGTCCAACAGCACAAGTAAAGGTCCTGGAGGAAGCAGCCTCCCCACAGGCTTGCTTGCAGGCTTCAGGCTGTGCCCCTTCATCTGACACTGAGCCCTCCGCAGGCGTGGACAACTCTGCCCCAGGGTCTGAGCTTCAAAGAAGAGGAGCCCGCACCCTCAGAAATATCCAACAGCCGCAGGTGTGACACACTGACAATTTATATAACACACTACAACGTGAAAATCAACATTTCTTCAAGTAGGCTCAGCCCAGCACGGAGCCCAGTGTGGGGCTCGAACTCACAACCCCAAGATCAAGACCTGAGCTGAGATCAAGAGTCAGATGCTCCACCAACTGAGCCACCCAGGAGCCCCCAAATTACAAGTCTGTTAATTAGAAAAGAAAGCTAAACTGGATCATCTCCAAGATCCTTTCCGACTAAAACTTCTAGACTGTGAAGCTTGGGGAGGGCCCTCTGAAGGCTGCCTTGCCCTAGAAGAATCCAGGGCCCCAGATGGACAGACAGATGGGTGGACCGGGGGAGTGTGGGCAGGACTACTCAGCGGCGCCCCCAGTGGCCTCCTGAGTTCGCCCCTCTGAACGCAGCGGCCACTGCTCTGGTCTTCCTGCGGCTTGGGACCCCTGCACAGCGCTCTGCTGGAGGCCAGCCTCCCAGGTCCTCTGGCTCGCCCACGACTCTGACATGGGAGACCTGGCGTACAGGGGGGAGATGGGCACCAAGGGCCCGGGGAGCCTATCCCTCTCCGGCTGCAGGCAAGGCCAGTCCCTGCCCTTCCTGGCCCTTCCCTCACCTGCAGGACCAGTGGCCTCAGGGAGGGCACAGCGATATATCCTGGATGGTGGGACCAGACCAGCATCACAGCTGGGCGACCCTGGGCAACACCCAGCGTCCAGAGCACAGGCTCAGTATCTGCCAAGGGCTCTGAGTGGCTGCTGCCACACGCGGCCGGGGTGCTTATGGAGGGACACGTTTGCCGGGAACAGTGGCTTCCCAAGGGAACCAGCGGGCCTTCCCCCAGAGCCCAGGGAGCTTCTGCCTTGGAAGGTCCCTCGTCGGACAGGGGTGCCGACAGCAGGCTCCATGATGCAGCATCACCCTCTGTGCCCGCCCAGCCTGAGAGAGGGGGGCCTCAGCACTAGCCGGCTCTGCAGGTGAGGCAAATACACAGCCACGCTGTCGGCAGCGTCCCCAGTCAGCTGGCCTCCTGCAGCTCCCTCTCACTGAGCCAGGCCAGGCTCCGAGCTTCCCCAAGCATCGCCGGGGGCAGGCACTGCCGTCCTGCTATGGGGAGGCCGACAGACAGCTCGCCCTCCTCAGACAAAAGCCAAATGCAGGGCGAAAGCTCAAGATCACAGAACAGAGTAAGGGCTTGTCACAGAGTGGGCTCCTGTAAGGTTTGTGTTCTTCAGCTGTATTCTCCGGTGCGCCGGGCTCCAACTCTTCCCGGGCTTAATTTTAAGACTGGCCACAGCCGCTTCAGGGACACATCACTGCATTATTTTCGATGCGCTCTGAGAAGTGAGAGAATGTGTCTGGGCTGAGACGGAACCCCAGCGCAGACGACCCCTGGTCCATTTCCTGTTTTTCCCAGAAGAGGACGAACACGTGGGCGGCAGCAGACCCCGTAGCCGCCGCGCTTCCTCTCGGGGGCGAGCACTTCCTAACCAAGGGGGAGATACTGTCAGCCAAGACCTGTGGCCACCATATTCTGGAGATTTGGGAGGGAACACAAAACAATACAAACACTGCATGACACTGAAAGGACGCCCCCGCCCCCAGAAGGTAACCAATAAAGCTGCAGTTCAGAAGTTCCCATCTGTCCCTTGTGCAGCAGATGGAGGGTTTGGGTGTGCCCTGAGGGTGACACACCAGTTCCGTCACAAACACTGACACCCGGGGGGTGGTGGTGGGGGGGACGGGGCCACACCCTCCACCGCAGGGCCGGCAGGAAATGCCGGTTTTCCAGCTCGGCCTCTGCACAGCATTTGACACCCGCTGAACTCCACTCTGCCCTCGAAGAATCTGACCCTGGGCTTGTTTTGACCTCAACAGTCCCGGGCCCCACATGCTGAGCTGAGGGCAGTAGGGGAGGGTGGGGCTCCGGGGGCGGCACCCAGAGCCCAGGCTGGGGCCAAGACTCAGCCAAGCGTCCCTGCTTCTGTAAGAAGAAAAAAGTCTTAGGATGGTGCATTAAAAATGCTGATTTGATAGTTTTCCCCATTTTTATTTAAGGTGAATGATGAGAAGTCTGAGCAGCGCCCTGACCCCTGGCTCCCGCTGCCACCTGTGAACTCCCCATCCAGCTGCAGAGAAAGAGGTCTCTGCTCGGAGGGCGCACCAGCACGGCCGTCCTGGGCCACAAATAGCACAGCATCTGCTCTCAGAAGAACGGAAATGAAACTGGAAATCAAGAGCAGAAAGAGAGCTTAATAATCCCCAAATATTTGGAGATTAACCAACATACCTCTAAATAACAAATAGGCCCAAAAAAAAGTCTCAAGAGAAACTGAGAGATATTTTTAATTCATTTCTTTTCATAAATGAAAATGAAAATAAAACTTATCACAACATGTGGGATGCAGCGAAAGCAGTGTTTATGGGGAAATCTATAGCAGCGACCACACACATTCAAGAGATCTAACCTCAATAATGTAAGGAATCTAGAAGAAAAAGATCAAATTAAATCCAAAGTGAGCAGAAAAAAAGAAATAACAGAATCAGAACAGAAATCAATAAAATTAATTAAACCTCTAGTCAAGCTAACTAAGAAACTAATAAGGAACGAGAGAGGGGCCGTCACCGGCGATCCCATGAGGCCATCCTGTGGGACTCTGCAAGCAAGGCTCCCCGACACCACCTTCTGTCCAGCCAGCGGAGTGCACAGCCTTTGAGCCACGTCGGCTCACCAACTGTAACAAAAGCACCGTGGGATATTAACCACAGGGGCCAGGTGGGGCAAGGACATGGGAATTCCTTCTATTTTCTGTTCATTTTTCTGCAAATATAAAATTGTTTGAAAAAGGTTTACTAATTTAAAAAGAAAAAAGCACCAGTGGCTCCCAAACATTTTTCTCAGGAAAGTGTCAGATCCTGGCCTGCGGAGAGGGCCCCGGCCACAGTCTTGTGGCCACAGCCCCAGAGCACACCCTCCCTGTCCCGTAGAGCCCTGGTCTGCATGGACCTCGGGGCCAGGGTGGGGGTCAGCGCACAGGGACCCAGGCCACCGAGCACTTGGACCTTGGCACCAGGAGCAGTAAGACTAATTTGAAAACAGAAGATGAGAGAATAGTCCAGAAATGATGCATGGAGGAGGACAGAGGTCCAGCCGGCCCTTCCCTTCCCTGATCCCCTAAATCCACAGAAAGATTCAGAGCTGGGTCCTTGTATGCCGACAACTGCAGACGCAACCTACTGGGAACCCTCCCAGTAGGACTGTCTGACACACAGACGGACGCAATTCCAGAGCTTCCATCCTGCTACTAAAGGTTTGGTGTCAGAGCTCACGGACCTTCACAGCAGGTCTACTAAACCAGAAGAGCTCAGCTGGGCATCCTTGGAGGGGCCGGGGAAGGACCCCTGAGCCCGCTCCGGTATGGCGAGGGGAACGTCTCCCTCCCCATTTCGATACCAGGAAGGACCCCTCCCTGCCAACCGCTTCGTTCTCATACTACCCACACAGGGTCAGGGAAGGAACACAGCAACTAATTCTTTTTAAATAAAGTGATTTTCCAGAGACCTTTAAAAATATCAATTCCAGAAGGAAGAAGAAATTTTTTAAATCACCTTTTCCCTCACTGCTGTGACTCGATCTCTCATTGGCCCGTTTTGTGACACTTTCTTTCTGACACATGCCTTTTACTCCAAATTATAGAACAGATGGATTCAAGAAAACATATGCCATCCTCTGCCCTTCTAAAACCGTGAATGTGACATTTTGGAACAAAAAGATGGCTGTAGGGAAAGACTGTAACGCACTTCTAAAGGCAGTTTGAATCTAGGGGAGCTCTGCACTTCCTTAGTACGCACTCTGAGAAGGAACACCAGCACAGGGAACTCGGCAGGCGATCCGTACACCGTCCTTCTTCCTGTCTTCAATGGGCCTGACAACACCCATTCTCTGTTCATGATTCATGATTCAGATTCCCAGGAAACTGACCCAGCTAGAGGCAGCATCCCATCTCAAAGATGGCAGGAATCAGGCTCAGAAGGGCAAGGACCTCGTCCACAAGCACGCGAAACACATCAGTAGGACATAGCCCAAATATTCTATACAGTGTACGATCAACACACACCCACATTTATGAGTTTTATGGCGACGGGAGTGGTTCTGAATCTTGACTGTGGTGGTGGTCACACAAACCCACACACGTGACAAAATGCACAGGATACACGTGTGCACACGTGTGATACACAGGCACACACGTGTGATGCACAGGTGCACACGTGTGATACACATAGGTGCACACGTGTGATACACACAGGTGCACACATGTGATACATGCGCATAGGTGCACACGTGTGATATATATGCACAGGTGCATGCGTGTGATATACACACGCGCACACGTGTGATACACAGGTGCATGCGTGTGATACGCACAGGTGCACGCATGTGATATACACGCACAGGTGCCCACGTGATATATACGCAAAGGTGCACACGTGATATACACGCACAGATGCATGCATGTGATGCATATGCACTGGTGCACACATGTGATTCACAGGTGTGAAAACGTTAAACTGGTGAGCTCTGAACGAGGTCTGTGGATTGCAGGGATGTCCGTGTGCCGGCCATGACCAGTGGGCAGGATGCTGCCACGAGGAGAACAATGTGAAGGAACACGGCCTTTCCTCACCGTGTTCTGTTGTTAAGTCTAAATAGGAGAGTACACGGTTTGCTCATCATTATTCCCTGTGTACTATTTTTTGTGACTTCCGATGAATCTGAAGCCATTTCAAAATTAAAAGTTACATTTACAAACAAGGTGAGAAGAAAGACAAGCTACACTCGACAGTGACATCAAACTCTGGTCAGAGGAGACAGTGTGAAGAGCGTGGTAAAGACACACTGTGGCGGGCTGCTTGCGGGCGCATTCTCATCACAGCGCCACAGGCTGTCCCCCTGCGGAGCAAAAGGGACGGGGAAATCACCAGAACAAACGCAGGAACGCCTCCTGTCACAGTGCACACGGCCCCTGCCGCCCTCCTCCTGCAGACAGGTTTCCGAGTGGCCTGAGCAGGAGCAGCTGGCCGTGCGTTCCTGGTGCCAGCACTCATCATCACTGCACCTCCGGGCAGACACATATCCTGCAGGAGTTGCTGTGTCTGCTAATTTCTGCAGCACACATGGGCCCCTTGGCCAGAATTAAGTGTGAGGCACGTGACAATGTCTCTTTGGCTCAGCTCCTCAACCCTTCCCTCCCACTGCTTCTTTCTCCAAGTCTGTGGATTGATCCCAGAAACCCCACGTGCTCTGCCTTCTCCTCAGAGCTCCGCTGAGCCCGAGGGTCTACAAGGAAGCAGAGAGCAAGCAGCTAGACAGGTGTGTGGGGGTGGGTGCGCCAGGAGGGGTGGGGGAAGGCCTCCCCGGCCACCTGCATCGGGGATTCTGCTGCATCAAGCACTGTCTGGTATTCATAGAGGAGGAAGCAGGCTTGCTGGGTTAGGCATTCTGAGCCTGGCTTGCCAGACTCTATGCTGGGTCACACACCCTGGCCACGCCCTGGCAACTCACGGGACCATGATGAAAATGCTCATGCAACGTCAGGGCACTGTGCTG
This sequence comes from Callorhinus ursinus, assembly GCF_003265705.2. Lineage (NCBI taxonomy): Eukaryota > Metazoa > Chordata > Mammalia > Carnivora > Otariidae > Callorhinus > Callorhinus ursinus. Next base: position 4,552,174 of record NW_027397141.1, read on the forward strand.
TGGGTCAGGGTTCCCCATCATGGACTCCAGATGCCAGCGCGGGGTGAGAAGTTCAGCTGGAACCACACAAGCAGGGCTGCCCTCCCAAAGGGTGTTGTTCCAGAAGCTTGGCATGGGCAGTGCCCCCATCACGGGAAAGGGAGGGTGGGAACTGGGGTCCCACAGTCTCCTCTGCCAGGGGGAAGCCCCTTCTGCTGGACGGGGGGGGTCAGTCCCAGGTGACACACGGCCCAGGGGAGCCAGGGGAGCCCTGGGGATGCTTCAGACGATGGGAAACTCAGTAACTGGTCACTTCTCTTGACTCCAAACCCTTGTCTGTTATGTGCAGGAGCTGAAAATGCCCGCAGGCCCCTCTGGCAACTGGACCTACAGCGTGAGGCTCCATGCATGGCTCCGGCCCCAAGCTTTACTTCTGTCTGCCCGTATTTTTCTCTTTACTTCAATTATGTGCAATTATTGTCCTTTCAAATTTTATACTTTTAAAGCTGTTTCAATCACACATGACAAACTGTGACAATAAACAAGGCTAACATGCCTATATTCACTATAAGAGGACGTCACTTGCTACCACCAGCCCGTTAAGACCAAAGTCCCCTCCCCTCCCACGTGCCCCACAGAGGCCTCACCTGCACTTCTGAGTCGGCGTCCACGTGCTGCAGCTGGAACCAAGTGTCCCTGTTATGATACTTCGGCAAGTCTTCCTTCTGAATGGCCACCTTCCCTACAACACAGACAGAGGAAAAGCGTCACAAGAGGGAAGAAATCCCCCAAACAACAAGTGGAACTCTCTCCATGATCAGTGCCAATTTTCTCCAACAGTAGACTCCAGAACAGATAATTGGGTCAACAGCTAACACCACGCTGTCTTCCCTCCAGTAAGATCAATACGGGCAATGTTGCATCAGCAAGGCCTCTCGTGAGACCTGGCTGGGGCTGCCACCATTCTGCTTCTCCATACGAGGTTTTAGGAGAAGAAAAGCCTGTCCTTCTGTTGGGTCCTTGGGAAGCTCAGCATAGGACACCCCAAAATAGGCCACTTTGAGCTGGCAGCAAATGAGAACTAGCAGGTGCAGAAAGAGGCCCTCCCAGAGCTACCCACACAAACTTGTGAGGAGTGAGGGCTGCCGCGGAGCCTCTCCCGGGAGGTGTTCCGGTAAAGTCAAACAGGGGCCCAAGATGGTCCTGCACCAACAAACCTGACTCCACTCAGCCCCACGTGCTTGCCTCCCCACAGCCTGCCACCCTGGGAAGCCTAAAGCCTCTCCCCTTGTCCGGTCGCTTTCCCAGGTGTGGACCCCTCCCCTGCACAAGTCCAGCCAGCTCTTTGAGGGCCTCGTCAGGGAGACGTCTCCTGCCTGACATAAGCTGCAGGCGTTAAGGAACTGTTCCTCTCTTCCAATGTTATAGGCCCTGCCGGAGAACGTCGGTGGGTAGAGAAAAAGGTTTCCTCCCTGACGGCTTTCAACCTCGTTCTGAGAACTCGGCCGGCCGACCCTGCCCTGGACTCCAGACCCCGTGAGACCTACCCACAGGGCAGAGATGGGGTTTGGAAGGCAACACACGTACAGAAAAGCCATTCCACGGGCAGAGGGCTGGGGCCTGGGGAGTCGGGACAACTGACTCCCTGCCGTCACTGCCGTCAGCCCCCGTCACCCTGCCAGTGGAACCATCACTTCATATTCTCAAAGGGAAGGAACCTCGCACTTCCCAGACACAAAACAGCCTTGGGAAAGACCCTGGGTCACCCCACCAGGGCTCATCGGCAAGGCCAGTACTTATGTAGCCCCTGAAGTGGATACAGCACATCAGCACCCCCAGCGTCCATGCCACTGCCCACCTGGACCCGCTGCTTCAGCTCTCACCTCCAAGAGCCGTCTGGAGCCAGATCCTGTGTAGCCACAGACTGCAGGACGCGTTAAAGCTATTGCTCGCAGTTGGCAGGGGGGCACAAAGGGAGGGGGTGGAGAGCAAGAGAGGCAGGTGCAGAGACACATAGTGGGCAAAGTCCGCAGACGATACTCCAAAGAAATGCGGAGAGCAGCCCAAATTACAGGCCATGTGGGACTTCCTCCAGCATCACCAAGTTACAGGGCAGGATGGCTCCCTCGGGACCCCTGCTCCTTCCCTGCCTCAGTCCTCCCCGCCCCCAACACCTGGCCTCCCCACCACCTCTCACCATCCCCCAGCACACCCCCAGCAGGAGGGGAGACTACCCTTCCTCTCTTGGCAGCTCCTGCAAACTCCATCCCCCTCAGTGGGAATGTGGTTTCTAAGTCTCCAGGGAATAAAGCCACATGAAAAAAAATTATTGGAATTGAATTGAGCAATATATTTCACCTAAAAAAGATAAAGAAATCTTCAGACTGTGACTAGTTCGGCTGGATAAGAGGATTACATGTGAGATCTGAGATGTTAAGTCATTGCAATGTTTTTATGAGCTTTAGCTGAAATACGAAGAATTGCATATTTAATGCTTATATGAATCCCACAATTTATACATCATTACTTAGTATACAAATGTGTACTTTTTAAACACATCGTGCTTCTAAACGCTGTTTGGAGAGAATACCTGGCCTATGAACTATAATATCTACTTAAATGTGTCCCAATCTATCTGAGAGACATCAAAAGATCACTAGACCACTCTGGGCCTCACTGTCTCATTTGGACAGAGGTGGTGCTGCCTTCACACATTAAAAACCCCAAGCCTTCAAGGTCTGTTCAGAAGACAGCATATGGCAAGGAGCACAACAGAGGGCAGGTGACGTGGGGATTCAGGTACAGGGGACTAGGGTGAAACCTGCAAGAAGGGTGGCTAAGGTGAGGCCTAATGAGGGACAGACAGATGCTTCCTGAGGCAAGCCTGTGGAAGAGATGCTTGTTCCTATGACTCACTCCATCCAACCTGGCGTCCTAGCTAGGGCCTGGAGGCAAGGAAAAGAAACAGAGCACACACACTGGAAAGGAAGAAAGAAAGTCTTATTCACAGAAGCTATAGGAAAACCTACAAGAAAAGCTAGAACAGGCGTGTTCAGCAGGACCACAGAATATAAAGTCCATACATAAAAATAAGTTGCATTTGTGCATACAAGCAATGAGAATAAGGACTGAAATTAAAAAACAAAACAAAACAAAACAAAACACAGGACCATTCACAAAATGATGCTTTGACGGCTTGTGCCTCTGGTGTGCTACCGAAGAAATCTTCGTTTACTCCATCAAAAACATAAAATACAGATGGATAAATTTAAATACACACACACACACATACACGCAAGATGCGTATGCTGAAAACATATCACAAACACTGATGAGAGAGATTAAGGAAGACCAAGTATGTGCCCTACTGGAGGGTCTGAAGACTCCATTTTGTTAAGATGTTACTTCTCCCCCAAATTAATCTATACACTTATGCAATCTCAGTGGCTTTGGAAATTGAGAAGCTGATTAAAAAATATAAGTGACAATTCAAAGGGCCTAGACTAGCAAAACAAGTTTGGAAAAGAACAGAGTTGGCATGATCACACCGCTGACTTGAGACTGGCTAAGGCCACAGGCACCAAGACCATGGGTATCGGAGCAAGGAAAGGGGTACAGATCAATGGAACAGCCTAGAGAAGCCAGAAATAGGCTCATACACATAAACTTGGGTGATTTTCAAGAAGGCACCAAGGTAATTCAATGGAGAAAGGATAGTTTTTCAATAAATGATGCTGGTACAACTGGACGTTTACAAGGAGAAAAATGAACTTTGTGTGTCAGATGTACAATTTACCCGAAATAGATCTAAACATAGGAGCTAAAACCATAAGCTTTCTAAAAAAAAAAAGGAAATCTCCACACCCTAGAGTAGGCAAAGATTTCTTAGTTATGACACCAAAAATACAAACTGTAAAAGAATTCTGACAAACTGAACTTCATCAAAATTAAAGACTTCTGGGCTTTGAGAGACTCTGGTAAGAAAATGAAAAGAAAAAAGACAAAGAAAATATTTGTAAAACAAGTATCTCATGGAGAACTTGTATCAAGAATACACAAAAAACTTTTAAAACTCGATAATAAAACAACCCAATTAAAAGGGCAAAAGATTTGAACAATTTACCAAAGAAGAGATACAGACAATAAACACATGAAAACATGCCCAGCCTCATTCTTCATCAGAAAATGCAATAAAAACCACAATGAGATACTACTACACACACATCAGGATGGCATAAATGGGTTAAAAATAAAAACGGGCAATTCTGAGCGCTGAGAGTCTGTGTGGCACCTGGGACTCTCACGCGGCTGGGAAGACTCAAGATGGCGCAGGCATACGGGAGAAGGGCTTGGCAGTCTCCAACAGAGGTAAACACACACAATAGGCGAGGGAAAACCTTTTTTCTCCCACTCCTTCTAGGTTCTCTCACGCTCTGCAACATTAGAAGGGTTAATAAGAGAAAAACAAAGGGAAGCTTATTAACATGGCTCAAACACACCCGGGGAGAAACTCAGCAGTGAGCAAGAACTTGCACTTCTGCAGCATCTTAACCTAAAACAACAACAAATTTTCAGAGAAGAGACAGACCGAGGAAAGGCCACTGGACTTCAGGGCACAACCTGCAGGAAGGGGCCAGTGGCAGACAGAGGTGGGTCATGTAGACCCCTCCAGTGTCACCTCCAGCCTAAGAGGGCCCTAGAGTTGTCTTGGTGATTAACTTCTGCACAAATTCATGTCCTGCTTTTCGGGCAGGCTGGAGATCTCTTCTTGTGTCTGCTTATTCTCAACTGCCTTCAGCTCAAATTAAACCTTATGCCAAAGTGCATATTTTAGAGTGGCAAATTCTGCCCTCTTTCAATACACCCCAGCAATCTGCCTCTCAGGTCTCTTCTAAGAGAAATGAAAACATGTGTCAATATAAAGATGCAGAAGAATATTCCTGGCAGCTTTATTCACAATCACTAAAAACTGGAAACAGCCCAGACCTCCACCCAGGGATGAATGGGTCAACAGCAGCACCACCCATCTTTGCTGGACTAGGAATGCAGGGAGGGGCAGCATGCTCATGGTGGCTCCCACCACAGGAGGCACAAGGTAAAAGGAACTTTTGGTGCAACAGGAAGAATGCTCCCTTCCGACCAACAGGCTTTGCAGAAGAAGGGCCTCCCCGGCCTGAGGCTGGTATCTGTCATCCTGTTGTCCTGCACCATGCAGAGCTACCCCTTCAGGTGGAAGAAAACCCAGTCACATGGTTCCATTCCAAAAAATGAGAAATATATGCCCAGGGCTAGGACAGATATAAATGGGGATGGGGAGTCCCGAATGAGTGCAGCTTTATGGGTATACACCAAGCAGATTTTGGGTGGTGGGACATATTTGGGGCTGGAAGTAGTTGGATGACAGTGGTGGAAGACAGTGGGTGGTAGAACAGAAATTGTGGATGAAGGGACACAGGATGCGGGCTGGAGAACGGTAAATGTTACCGGATGGGTGGGGGATGTGGAGAACATATGAAGGGTGATGATGGTAGGTAATGGTGGAGAGTGGGTGGTGATGGTGGAGGAGGGTGGATGGTGGTGGTCTGAGGGTGGAGGAGGGTGGA
>NW_027397141.1:4557765-4581803 GCF_003265705.2 Callorhinus ursinus
GGTGGATGGTGGTGGTCTGAGGGTGGAGGAGGGTGGATGGTGGTGGTGTGATGGTGGAGGAGGGTGGATGGTGGTGGTCTGATGGTGGAGGAGGGTGGATGGTGGTGGTCTGAGGGTGGAGGAGGGTGGATGGTGGTGGTCTGATGGTGGAGGAGGGTGGATGGTGGTGGTCTGATGGTGGAGGAGGGTGAATGGTGGTGGTCTGATAGTGGAGGAGGGTGGATGGTGGTGGTCTGATGGTGGAGGAGGGTGGATGGTGGTGGTCTGAGGGTGGAGGAGGGTGGATGGTGGTGGTCTGAGGGTGGAGGAGGGTGGATGGTGGTGGTCTGAGGGTGGAGGAGGGTGGATGGTGGTGGTCTGATGGTGGAGGAGCGTGGATGGCTGGTTGTGCATGATGGGTGGAGGGTGGTACATGGTGATGATGGGTTTCTGCTCATGGCAAGAGATAGTATCTCATCCTAGGATGAGTAACTCATTCTTCACCACCTCATCCCCATCTCCCCCCACCTCACCCTCCACCAGGACCACACGTACCATTTTCCAGCGCTGTGTATGTCCCAGCACCCATCACCCACCTGGTGGTGCAAACCCATAACCAGGAGTCATCCTGGACTTCTCCCTCCCCAACAGCCTCACACTCAACAGATGACTGCCTCCAAGTGAAGTCTACAACGCATAGTCTAAAGTGAGGGGAAGACTTGCGACCGTAGCTGCAGGTATGAGCGCTGGGCTAACACCGAGCAGCCATCTGGCTTGTCTGTACCAGTTCCCTCAGCTGAAGATGCACCTGCAGCACAGGGCTGTGAAGGTTAAAGGAGTCATATTCGTACAGCACCCATAAGAAGTCCCTGCACCTGTTAAATGCATTCAATACATGTTTCCTTCTAACTCTAAGAATCACCTGAGGAACTCCACACAACTATGGAGTTCCAGGTTCAGCCCCTGAGGATGTGGGTCCACCAGCATGGATGGGGGCTAGGTACCCGGGGTGTAACACACTCCTCAGCAGCAGAGGAGAGCGGCCGAGCAGGAGCTCATCGCTGCAGGACTAGTCCCATGTCAGAAAACGGAGACATGTTTAAAAGCCTTCTGGTGTTGGGAGCGTGTTATAGGAGCCCCATGCAGGTGGCGGTCTGCGTGGGTGCACAGTGGGGCCCACACACAAGGATCCTCTTGATTCAAGTAGGCTCTGCTGTTCCACACCTCTCCTCCCTCTCCAGGAGGGCTCCACTGAAATGCCAGGGCATCTGAAAGCACCCCAATACTTCTGAGAGGCCCCAATGCCTCTGAGAGCACCCCAATACCATCCCGATCCCCATGGAGAGCTGTCAAACTCAGGTCAGGTGCAGTCTGGGGATTTGGGGACACACTTGGTGGTCACTATACCCTCACTTTGAAGGACAGCTCTGAAGCCATTTTCCCATGTGAGCTCATGGTGTGAAGCTCCTCTACACGTTGACAGGGTTGGGGGGGGCCCTCAGGCAGCTCATCCCTGCCATAGGGGACTCGGGGGGCCGGTCCAGGGCACGGGGGATAAGGGAGGCCCGTCCAGGGCACTGGGGACGCCACCACCAGGCCAGCCAGGTACCCACTGCCACCTCCCAGGGCTGCTCAGCACAAGCCAAAAAAGCCCGGCCAAGAATGCTGGCAGGCACGCTGGCTCAGAGCAGAGAGCCCGGGGGAGATGCCGCACACCTAAGAGAACGGGGCCCCGCCCAACAGAGGCAGAGAAAATGGAGAAAACACCCATTTCAGTACCTACCTATGATGGAGTCCCTCCGGAAAACATCTCTATCAAAGATGTAAAAGGACAGGTGCCGAAAGCTCCGAGGGATCTCGCAGTAGAAGTCTTCTCCGTAGAAGGGGCTGGGAAGCAAGCACAAGGGCTCTGTCAGGTGAGTCGGGCAGTGCGGGCACGCGCACGGAATCACGCTCTCACACGGATCACCGACACGCCACATCGTGTTTCATGCGTGAGATGTGGAACTGGGGTTCGCTCATGGGGCTACCAGCACGGTCCCCGCTGTCAGCCCCAAGGCCCGTCACCCCGAGGGAGTGGCCCACAGTGAGAATGACGTCTGCTGTGTGTGTCCGGGCTGGACCCAAGCTCCAGGACCACGGGGACACTTGGAATGTGCAGGGCAGTGGTTGGCAAGCCTCACTTCACACGTGTCAGTCAAACCCAGCGTGCCGGCTTCAGACCATGCTCTCTTTCCCCAGAAGTCGGGGTGAAATCACACCTGTCACTGGGGAGAGGATCCCTGCCCACTGACTGACCCTCCACACGGACCCTGCACATGAGTCCCTGCGCACAGAGACCCAGCTTGAACTGCAAACCTAGTCGAGGTCATGAAACAGCCCCCCAACTGCTCAGCTGGGCTGAGATGAGTCCACACACGTGGTCTGCAGCTAGCGGACCTGCGCTGGAAACGGCAGGGCACCCGACAGTCTTCACCGGGTACAAGATGGTCAGCAGCTCACTGCAGCACACACACCTACAGCCGAGGTCCAAAGTAGGAAACGCGATCAGTCAGGAAAGCGAACGGGGTGTGTTGTGTCGCTTAGAAGAGGAGGAACGTACACTCCTGCTCAAGCTGGAATAACAGTGCAGAAGGTGGACAGTGTGGGACCCGCAGCGGAACCTCACTGCGAGGGACCCGGATGCGTCCCCAGAACAGAGGGAGGAGGGCGGGGTGGCTCCCAGCTCCAGTCCATATTTTATCCATTCTGAGATGACCCCCCCACCACGTCTGAGCATCTCTGAAATCAGAATGCACGCCACAGTGTCAGGACAGTCCATACTTTAATTAGCTCTGTTCTTTCTCAGTGGCCAGAAGATGACGGTGCCTCTCCATCTGACCAATGCCACAGCTCCCTAGAATAGTGTTTTTGGTGGCATGACGGGGGTCACCCCATGGGTCTGCTTCCCACCACTGCCCCATCAGCAAATAGTAAACTCTCCTTAGACACAGGCACGTGATGTGTCAGTCAAATAGCCCAGCTGCTGAAGCACACACATTTCATCTCTGTAGCTCAGGATCAGCTCAGCACGGCCCAGTGAGAGCCCTGGGAAGATGGAGCAAATGCACCGCTCCCAGGGCAAGAAAGAGACGCCCCCCACCCCCCGCCCCATGAGGAAACCAGATGCAGGGCAGGTGCTGAGCTCCATGCCAGCACACCAGGCTGGAGATGCACCAGCCCCTGGGAGCAAGGGTGTGGGCAGGTATCTGCCCGTTCTACAGGCTGCCTGAGTCCCACCCCAGGCTCATGTGGCCAGGCAGGGAGAGGGAGCCAGGTTCGGGGCTGGGTGCAGCCCAGACCAGGCAGTGGCTGAGGAGGATGGTCAGGCCTTTGAAATATGGAAAAGGTCTCCCCCTCAAGCAGCAATGTATCCACGGTATGTAGCCAGTGCAGGCCGACCTGCAGACAGGCGGGGCACAGAGGTGCTGGGATCATCCTGTCTCCTCCAGCCAGCAGCTGAGAGCCAGCCCAGGCGGGTGGGGACAGGGAAGACGTGAACTGCCACAGAGGAGCCACGTTGGTGGGACCTGCCTGAGCCCTTCTCCGCAGACACGGCACTGCAGTGGCCTGGAGTGTGCAGAGTGGACCTGCCGGGTGGGAAGATGAGGACCTGAGGTGGAAGCTGGTGGTCCCAGCAGGGCCAAGGGTTTTGGGGTGCCAGAGGGAATAATCCAGAAGCACCGAGGCAGGCAGGGGCCTGGGGTCTTGAAGGACCAGGCCACGGGGAGACAGACAACCACCAAGAAAGCAAGAGCCAAGGGGAAGGCATTCTAGCCACCCAAGAGATCTGCCTCACAGCAAAGCAGAGTGTGCTCAACTCGGGAGCTGCCCTTAGGGATACCCGAGAGGCTGAGCATGTTTTACGCACTCACTGAACAAGACCAGAGCGGGGGGACCCTGCTGTTCTGAAGGTCAGAGGGTGGAGAGCGCGCCATGCCACCAAGCCGTCACACACACATCACAACTGCCTCCCAGGCTTCACACGAAGTCAGACACCTGCACATTTCTATTTGCCCCGTGGCAGGTATCTCTAGGGAAAGCCACCTGTGAATCCAGACTGTGCTCTCGTCTCTCACCAACAGTCCCCACCCACCGCCTGGGACCCCCTGTCCTGGTACACGTGACTCTGGTTGTCTACTCTCCACATGGGACCAACCCTAATTCACTCAGGCTGCAAATCAGAACTACCTGGACAGGTTTTTCGAAAACACGGCTCCCCGGGCCCCACCCCAGAGAACCCTCTCTGGGGTGATGGGCCACGAAGCAGAGCCCTTTAATTCCACAGCCGCACGACTAACACAAGCCTCGAGGTCATCACAGTCTCTAGATTAATCGCGTGTTATACATGGGCAGCGCACGGATTCCCATCCCATACCCTCGGGCATGCCACTGGGGGCAAGGTTTCACCTCTGAGGCCACAGGAACACAAATGTGGCGTCTGTGCCCAGAGGAGAGAGCCAGACTGAGGGAGCCACACTCCATGTGACTCGCAGCACCAGGACACCCAGCCTTGGCGGCAAGCATGTGCCCTAAGGGGCTGGCGGAGTCCCGGACAGAGCGTGGGCCTGACTTCGAGGGCTGCGTCTGCAGGCACCAGCTCCGCACTGCCTATAGCTCGTCCTTCCCAGACTCAGCAGGGTACCCCACAGTACGCTGATTCACAGACTCACGCGTATGTTCTTAGAATTTCCCTGCGCTTCTTTACTCCTTTATGATCTCAATTTTTGCTTTAAAAAAGGAACGTTCACGGATAAGAATGTCTCCTATAACTTTTAACTAGAAATAATAATACCAAGTGTGAGATGTAGAGAAGTCGGAGCCCGCTGAGGCAGCCGCTTTGGAAACAACCCAAATGTCTATCGGCAGAGGAACAGATGAACAAAAGCGTGGTCTGTCCACACAGGGGAACGTCACTGGCCACGGAGACAGCAGTGAAGCTCGGACACCTGCTACCCACGGATGAACCCTGAAATCATGATGCTCAGGGAGAGAAGCCACAAAAGGCCGAATACTGTGTGACTCCATGTTCACGAAATGCCCCAGAGACAAATCTATAGAGACAGAAAGTGGGCCGGTGCCGCAAGAAACAGGGGTAGAGAAAGGACACGAAAATATTCCAAAACTGATGGCTACAACGCCAAATACACTGAAAGCCACAGAATTATACATGTTAAATAAGTTAATTATGCGGTATGTGAATTATATCTCAATAAAGCTATTATTTATTTATTTATTTATTTTTAAATGTTTTATTTATTTATTCATAAGAGTCAGAGAGAGAGAGAGGCAGAGGCAGAGAGAGAAGCAGGCTCCCCGCCTAGCAGGAAGCCCGATGCGGGACTCGATCCCAGGACCCTGGGATTGTGACCCGAGCCGAAGGCAGATGCTTAACCATCTGAGCCACCCAGGCGCCCCAATAAAGCTATTTTTTAAAAACCAAAATTTGGGGGCACCTGGGTGGCTCAGTTGGTTAAGCGACTGCCTTCGGCTCAGGTCATGATCCTGGAGTCCCGGGATCGAGTCCCGCGTCGGGCTCCCTGCTCAGCGGGGAGTCTGCTTCTCCCTCTGACCCTCTTCCCTCTCGTGCTCTCTATCTCTCATTCTCTCTCTCTCAAATAAATAAATAAAATCTTTAAAAAATAATAATAAAAAAATAAAAAATAAATAAAAACCAAAATTTTAAAAAATACATAAAGATGTCAGAACGTGAAAACCAGAATTAACATTATAGGGTATATCCTCCCAGATTTTTTCTCTGAAGATCGATGAATATGGAACAGGAATAGATATGGATGGAGACACATATTTTCACAATAAAAGTAGGATTACACTATATACCCCAATATACAGTTCACTTTTTCCTTTAATATCATGCCATGGACCACCTTCCAAATATGTACATAAAATGTTTGCTGCCAAACAGCCCTGAGGTCTGAATGAGCACACCTGCTGACTCACCCGTCCCAACCCTGATGGGCGCCCGCAGCAGAGCGGCCTGGTACATGGCCGCCCACCTGTCCCTGTGGAGTTCCCATGGGCCTGTGCTTGGCGGAAGGGTGCTTGATGGTGGGAGGCTCTGGTGCACAACCCCGTGCGACCCTCCAGAGAGTGAGGACAGATTCAGCCCACACGCCCACCAGCACAGTCTTACCAACATTTACAAACTTGGCTCATCTGATGGCAAAACGAACCTCCTGCTTTTGCTGGCAACGTTTAAATCATCGGTGCAGCTCAGCGTCAACCAAACGTGTGTGAGCACTTTTGTTGAAATGCCTCTGGCCCGTGTTGTATTCATGCCCACCTTCTCGTGTTCAGAACAGTAATCCACTGAGAGCTTTCAGGTTTGTGTTACAGATTAGAAGATAAATAACTGATACACAGCATATGAGAAACACCTTTTCAACTGGAAACACCACCAAGTTGTTAATATTCTCTGTCATGAATGGGCAAGGTCCTGCCTTCTGCAAAATGCGCCCCAGCAGAGTAGCAGGGCTCCTGCACTCAGGAGCTGAGGCTGCCCGGGCAACGTGACATCTGTCGGGGCATGAGGGTGGACATGAGGTGTAAGTGGAGCAGGCACCCCACCCCTGAGTGTCCCCCACCCCAGGACACACCAACACAGTCATTCGGACAAACCCCACCCCCATCCTGGCTCAACAGGAGTCTGCACTTGTGTCTCTGCAGGCTGCAGAGTCCGAAGCATGTTCCCAAAGAGAAGGGAAACCGAAGTGTTCTCCCATCCCCGCCCTTCTCCATGTGCCGGGCAAGACAATGTCTTCTTTCTGGTGGACTCAAAGGGGGCCCCAGCCCCCAGCCCCCCCTTCCTTCCCATTAGCAGCATAACCTGGGGTACCTCTCCACACAGACCCCGCTTTGTCCCCAGCCAAGGTCAGCCGCAGTCAGATGCATGACTCATGCCCCACAGTCGGCCCCACTTGCAGCCTTAGGGCTCCAGAACCCTCTTTCCAAATAAAGAAAAAAGCAGCCCAAAGGACTTGGCTTGCCTTAAATACTGCTATCTGACAGAAGGAAATTAATGCATGCAGCGGCATCCGCCCCTAAGGCTGGCCAGAGTGACAGGCTCTTTCCCTCAGTAATTACTGGGAGAAGCTCAAATGGAGTTTCACAAAATCAAACACCCTCTTGCTGAAAATGGAGCTGATCTGTAAGTAGCGCCGACAAGGGGAAACCGCCCGCCTTCCTCCTACTCCTCCCAGAGCCCAGATGTGCAGCCCAGAGGCTCAGACAGGGCCTCATCTGGGACGGGCGGACAAACCGCGGACTTCTCCATGAGTCATTTCCCAGCATCTGCGCGAGGCTGGCAGCTAGCCCCGCGGCCACGATGTTTGCTCGCGAGAAAACAGCTGTGCACCTGGTTTTCTCTGGTTTCAGGCTATTTCGCAAACACCCGAGTCCATTTCCCAACATCTGGGCAGAGGAGCGAGGAGCGGGGCTGCCTGAGCTGCTCCAGATTTGGGATATAGATGGAACGGCTGCACACGCCCAAGAATGAGGAACCCCATTCCGAGTGTCTCTGTGAGAGGACCATTCTCACGACGGTCGACATGCCACACAGAAGGCCACGCTGGGGCAGAGCGTCCAGGCTCCCAGAGGGAACTCCGCCCACCCCACAGCCCAACATGGACTGGAAGCCAGGCAGGCAGGGTGAGTTCTCCAAAAAGAGCACCAGACTCCAGATCTCCAAAGAGATCAGAGTTCAGCTAATAAAATGTGCCTGTTACGTCATTAACTAAAAGCTGGGTTAAAATCCCATTAAACCAGATGCTGTGCAAAGGTCCACAGGAGAAGAATAATGAGAAACACCACGGAAGTCGAGTGCTGGCACCGCCCACAGGGACCGCAGAGACGGAAGCGCCGCGTCTCCATCTGCAGCAGGCACGGGTACCAGGAAGGCCTGTGATGCACGGTTCCAGAAAGGAGCCTCAGAGGCAGGAGGAAAACCTTTTGGTTTCTTCTCACTTCCTTCAGACCCCCTTTAAATCCCTGCACGGCATGGCTCCCCAGCACCCACGAGCCTTCGCCGTAGAGCCTTTTCCCTTCCAACGAGATGCTGCATCTTCCTGGGAGGAGGGATGCTCAGCCCCTGTGCTGAACCCCAACCCCGACTCATGTCCCTCCAGGGAGGGGCAGCTCCCGGACAGAAAGCCGCTCCGATCCCCAAAGGATGCGTGTCGTGCCGTGTGGCATTCTGCACACTTGCAGCAGGGACAGAAGGCATGTAGGTAAGCCTCTGCCAGGAAGGAGAGAGTCTGAGGTCAGATCACAGTATGTGTTCCAATGCTGGGCAGAAGGGTCACTGGGCCAATCACTGCTTGCACTCGAGGGGCTCTGTGCTGGGATGCGGGCAGTGAAGCACCCAAGGGTCCATGGTGGCTGCTGATCACAGAGACATGGAGGACATTTGAGGGTGGTGGCCTGGCAGGCAGGGCCAAAGGAGCCTGAGGTCAGCATGGGGCAGGCACAGGACGAAAGGCAGTCAGAGCTGCTCACACTCCTCCCCCCAAGCACCAGGACCCACACTGGGGATTCCTCCTGGAGCACTGCAGGACCATGGAGAGACGGCTCCCTGCCTGGAGCACTGCAGGGCCGTGGAGAGATGGGTCCCCGCCTGGAGCACCCCAGGACAGTGGGGGGATGGATCCCCACCTGGGGCACCCCAGAACGGTGGGGTGGGGGATGGATCCCCAGCTGGGACACCCCAAAACGGTGGGGGGATGGATCCCTACCTGGGGCACCCCAGAATGGTGGGGTGGGGGGGGATGGATCCCTACCTGGGGCACCCCAAAACGGTGGGGGGATGGATCCCCGCCTGGGACACCCCAGAATGGTGTGGTGGGGGATGGATCCCTGCCTGGAGCACCCCAAGACTGTGGGGCATAAATTCACCTACTCCAGCTGGCAAGGACTGTCTGGGTGTAAAGCCTGCATTTATGTCCAAAAGACTTTTTTTTAAACTTAAACTGGAGAAATTCAAGATAAAAGTAAATGTTAGGAGAAACTGTTCTGTGTACAGCCTCATAAATCAAAATCGGTGTTTGCTCATTGGCAACGTGGTTTTTATTAAAAACCTCCAAGAAAATGGAGTCTGTCTTCCCAAACCATAGACCCCAGACAGATTCTCCCCCTCAAAACTGTGGCGCTACGGGGTCCTCCTTGCTGGAGTCACACCCAGCACACCGCAGAGCTGGTACATTCTTCAGTATGAGCAGAAAGAAAGGTGCTGTCATGTCAGGGACCCACAGCCTCCTTTAATTCCAGGTTGGAAGTGCGCACCCATCCCGCCTGAGAACAACCCTTCCTTTGGGAACATTCTCAGCAGGAATGACAGGATGTGAGGGCTGTAATTATGCCGTGTCGGTAAACACGGTGATGAGCTAGCTCGTCCTCACTGTGCTCCAGAAAGCGGTTATTTTACCGTCTAACTTCTAATCTTATGTAAAAAAGCAAAAACAAAAACATCCCCCATAATCCCACTAACCCCGCAAAATAACCACACTGACATTTATGTCCACATATTCCAGACCATTTTGGAACAATCCCAACTTCTGGAACAAAACAGAACCTTACTGCGAACACAGCTTTGTGACCTGCCGTTAACACTCCAGACATAAAGGCCCTTTGAGCCGCGTGAGCACCATTCCCACTGGCTTGCAAGGAGCTGCGAGGAGCCGCCAGAGCTCTGCCTCTGCAGGAAGACAAGAGGGGCCCGCAGGCCAGCACCAGGTGGCCACTCTCCCCCTCCCCACGAAACCAGGTGAGAGCAGGTAGACCGTGGGCGGGGGACCCGGAGCGGCCGTGGGGAGAGGCTCAGCACGGCCCCCCCTCAGAGTGGCCACTGGGGAAGGTGAAGGTCAGATCAGGAAGTTTGGGACAGCTCCTCTGCCGGCCAGGAGCTGTTCATACATCTTGGGGGGATTTTGTGGGAAAAGGTAGGCAATGTCTTCCTCCCAATAATCACATACGTTGACAAAAGGAAACGAAAACACTAGTAGTTCGTGGAATAGTCTTGCAAATGAGCGGGCCAACCCAGCACGGAGGAGGTCTTGGTTTTAACTTCTCGTGTGCATGTAACATGGATATGCTCCTTCTACTGGACAAAATGGTGATTTCCTCCATGATGGAACCTTCCCCATCCCTGTTTTGGAAGCAGGAGGTAGACAGATGCGTCATGCCGTCCAGGATGGGTAGCTGCCCGTGAGCCCGACCTTGCCAGCCCAACATCCTAGAGCCTTGAGCTTAAGCAAACAGACAATGAGCTGCCATTTAAGTGGTAACACGATTATAGCCAAATAGCTCACAAGGTCCACCAGTATGAATACAGGTTTTGCCTCAATACTAAATGGCCAAATGCACCCATATTTTTTAAGCTCCTGGAATTATTTTGTGTTTGTGTCTTTCTTTGTTGTCAGGTTTAACTTTCTGTTAACAGCACCCTCTCCTTGCCTGGTATATTAGAGAAGCACTCAATAAATATTCATTGAAGCGCACCTGGGTGGCTCAGTCGGTTAAGCATCTGACTCTTGGTTTCAGCTCAGGTCATGATTTTGGGGTCCTGGGATCGCATCAGGCTCCAAGCTCAGCAGGGAATCTGCTCCAGATTCTCTCCTTCTGCCCCTCCCTCACTCAAGCACACGTGCACTCGCTCTCTCTCTCTCAAATGAATAAATAAATCTTTAAAAAATAAATAAATATTCATTGAACGAATAAATAAATAAACAAAAATAGTCAAGCTCATTAAAACTGTCAGGAGAGCAGGAATTCTCCAAGTCTGGACCATTACCTCAGTGCACTGACTATAGAGTTAACTGGCTCCTTGTGACAGCATTTTGGGGGCTCCCACCTGATTCTGGCTGTTTCTCAGATGGCTGATTTTCTGACAGGACAGCATTACTACATCATTATCTTTGTTTAGCTCTGAGCCTCCCTTTCCTGCTCCAGAAGCACATTTTCTAGTACCACCAATGCCAGGAACCGCGATTTCCATTTCTAAACTTGTCTAAAATGTTTTGAAGACTGTGGCCCCCATTCTCAACCTTGCCTAAAACAGAGGTTCCCAAATAGACTCTCTTCCCAGAGATCTTGGCTCAGCAGGTCTGGGGAGGGCTCAGCTTCCCCAAGACCACAGTTACTTTCCAGGTTTATGACCTCCGGCCTCAACATTAACTGTGCAAACACAGAGGGTTTATCTGGTGTCAGGATAATGAAAGTAACCCAAAACGCTACAGTAACATTATCATCCCTGGCATCACCTTCATCACCAGTCCCAAAGCCAGACTTGACTCCTGACAAATGTTTCAGGCTTCAGAGACTCTCGAGCATGCCCGGCACACACACAACTATGGCCACTCAGCCTCAGGGGCGCCCCCCAGTACTAGGGGCACCAGTGCAGACAGACAATGAAAGGTGTCTCCACATCTCGGGAGCAGGAAATCCCTAACAGGTTTGTAAAAACAAAGTTCAGTCAGTGGTCAGAAGGCACTCTGTTCCCTCTGAGAAGGAGCAATATGCAAGGATATAATTCTTCTGCTAAAAATGTTCTCAAACTAAAAATAGCTGTTTGCATGATCCACACAACCATAATTCTAACCCTGAAGGTGGAGTCACGGGCTTCGTGGGGCTCCTTCTCCACTCCATTGAACACTTGATGATAAACGTACTTGCTCAGGACCCCACTACTGGCTTGTTGGCTTCACGTGGGCTGCAAACCACAATCCCCACCCCCTGCTAACACGCCATTTCTGGGCCCTCTCTCCCCACCTGCTATGTAAACTGCTGTCAGGGTGTCCTCACCTCCTGTCCCTGGGGTGTGGTCCAGGGGCAGCATCCCAGGGAGACTGTCAGAAATGCAAATTACAGCCCACCCTACATGTCCTGGGCAGACATCTGTGTCTGGACAAGCCCTCCAGCGGTGAGTGGCCCTTAGCAGCTGACCGTGAGAGGGGCTGATGTGCTCATCATGTAGCAAATTCCTCGATCTGAGGACCTGTTAGGTGCTGCTCCTTCTGACTGGACCTTTACTAACGCTATCAGTGAGCACTCTGCAGGCCCCCTTTCCTCAGTGAGTATTACCTCCATGCCCATCTCCGATATGACTCTCTAGGAAAATTTAGAGGAAGGTGGTAAAAAAAAAAATAAGCCTCCCAAATACTCACCTCTCAAAATGCCTGTCTGGTGCTGTGTTTGGTACATACCTTCAGCTCATCTCTGACCAGAAGGTGCCCACACGCGCCCCAGGAGCAACAGCTCCCCCACGCACCTGCAGGCTGCTCAGCCCTGGGCAGCCCGAGCATTTGGGAAGAACATCATCTGCCAGCAAGACGTCAGTGACAACCGTCCTGGACACGGGAGCCCGTGTGAATGTTCAGCACCCGGCTCACGCCAAGCAGCGCGGACAGTGGCAAACAGCACCCGTGTCCAGGGTATATCTGCTACACAGAGGAAAACGATCAAGTACCGCAACAGCCGACATTACCAGAGCGACTTCTCCACAATCTGGGTCCTGAAAACCTCCTCCCGGTCCAGGTTCACGGTGCAGTAGCAATCTCGCATCTTGTTTGGCCCCGGGTGTGTGGGAAGATTTTTGGCTTCACCTAAAAATCAGATGTAAATATACCATCAACTTAGCATAGAATTATTTCGTTCCCTTGTTAATCACAAGCACATTTCCAAATAATCAATTTATTTCGTAGCAATGCACCTGCTTTCTCTTTTGTACACTCATTAGCTCTTTATGTCTTTCTTGCTACCACAAGTCAAAATATCAAAGAGAATAGCATGTGTGATGTTAGAATGCAAGGTAACATACACATAACCTCCAAAAAAAATTGATAAAAGCAGGAATCCATTAGCCTACGAATTAGGATTTTACTCACATTAGCCCCCTTAATTTTTTTAATGTGTAAATTATGTAAAATACATATAACTTAAAATGTATCATCTTAACCACCTTTGAGTATAGAGCTCAGTAGTCTTAAGTATATTTACACTGTTGTGCAACCAATCTCTGTAACTTTTTCATCTTGCAAAACTGAAACTGCAGCCACTAAACACGTCCCCATTCCCCTCCCCCAGCACCTACCCTTCCACTTTGTGTCTGAATCCGACTACTCTAGGTAATTCACGAAGTGGGATCATTCAGTATTTGCCCTTCTGTGACTGCCTTATTTCACTCAGCACAATGCCCTCAAGGTTCATGCGTGTTGTAGCAAGTGTCAGGATTTCCTTCCTTGTTAAGGCTAATTGATATTTCATTGTATGGACGGACCACATTTTGCTTAGCCATTCATTCCCTGGGTCGCTTTTTTATTCTGAATTTGATTTGACATTATTAGGTCAAAGTTGGGGCAATAATTAAGGAGGACTCTTTTTTATTGACAAAACTCTGGACTGCAGCTGTTTATTTTTTTAAAGATTTTATTTATTTGAGCTAGAGAGAGAGAATGAGCACACAAGCGGGGGCGGGGGGAGAAGAAGCAGGCTCCCCGCTGAGCAGGGAGCCTGCTCGATCCCAGGACCCTGGGATCATGACCTGAGCCGGGGGCAGACAGACAATGACTGAGCCATCTGGGCACCCCCCTCCCCCCGCTGTTTAAATACAGAGCAATTAGCCAGTTAGAAGAAAGTCCCGAGGGGAGACCTGCTGGAGGTCAAGTGTCCCCCTCCCACGGCCCCTCCTCCACAGGGAAGGAGAAACCTTCAGGCGGCAGCAGAAAACGCCACAACTCCCCGACTCCTCGTGGGACCCTGGGTCTGCCTAGAGATCATCATCAACACCGCAATCTAGCGTCCTCACAACTAGCATGAACAGCAAGTCGACAGCCCCACTCACGGGCAGCTTGGGACACGGACGCCCAGGTGACGTCTCCTCTGAGGAAGAAAAGCCTCAGACATACTCTTCCCTCCCAGAGGCCTTCCCTGTCTCCGGGTCTTCCGGGGTGCCCGCAGGCAGCCGGCCCAGCACTGGGAAGACAGGGCAGTTCCGAGAGCCCGGACGGTGCCAACAACCCTCCAGACACAGCCAGTAACACCTGTAGCACCACAAGGCACCAAACTGCCTCTTTCTTGTCAAAACTGAAAAAGCAACAGAAACCAACCTGAACCAGAGCACGAGCTCCTCAGAACTGAGCACCAAAGCTGCCCAGGGCACACACCCTCCTCTGCACAACTCCCAACAAAAACAGCCGTTCTAACTCAGTTGGAGGAAACCAGCTCATTTAAAAGATGCCAGTTTGCAAATCGGCCTGCCAGAGCCTCCAAGAGGGCAGAGACGAACTCATTTGTTTGAAGCTTTCCTGACCTTCCATTTAACGTCGTTACGGAGCCCCCACGCAACGGGGGTCTGTATTCACCTTATTTCTGACCAGCGTGTCCCTTCAGGATTTCTAAGAGCACCAGTTGTAATCAGCGCACGTGGTCCCTTCCTGCACAGACAGAACATGAGACCTGATTCTCCAGGCCTCAGTTTCCCCCACTGTAAGAGAACGGGAACACACGAGCTCTCCAAGGCTCCTCCAGCTCCAAGAAGTTTTAATTTAAAAAATTCCAGGGGTTTTTCTTTTGGGAATCATCAATGGCTCTTAGAGGGTAAAGAAAGAGAAACAGCAATGTTTTCTCATAGACCCACAATATTATAATGCTCCAAACACACCATGTCTACATGAGTCGAGCACGTGACAACATGGCCAATGTGGTAAGAGGCACGTGAATCTGAGCCAAGCTTCAAGTCAGCTGTAAGACTTCCGGCAGACAGGAAGGGTCAATGCACAAGCATGCAGGGTGTGTGAGTGTGTGGCCATATTCCGCAGGCGCCAGAGGGTACGAGGTCTGCGGGCGTCTCCAGAGACGGGGCAAGAGGAGCAGACACAGGGCTCCTTCCGCCGAGCTGACCCGACGAGGCAGTCCCCTCACACACGCCAGGCCCAAAACAGGCACTTTCTGTCTTCCGGTTCTCGTTTGGGAGCTGTTGCTTTCACAGCATTCACAAATCTTTAACCTTCAAACCAGCCTGACATTGCGGACTTCCCAGCTGATACCTTTATGTTGGGAATCAGGGCTTACCATGCTTCCCTTTGGAATTTTTTTTTTTTTTTTTTACAGTAAATGAGATATTTAGTTCCAAGTTCCTGTGTTTCTTAAAAGGAGAAAAGAAACTTGTTTGGAAGTCTCATGGGAGATGATC
The DNA here is from genome assembly GCF_003265705.2 of Callorhinus ursinus. NCBI lineage: Eukaryota > Metazoa > Chordata > Mammalia > Carnivora > Otariidae > Callorhinus > Callorhinus ursinus. Next base: position 4,572,986 of record NW_027397141.1, read on the forward strand.
GTTGGTAGAAAATACAGAACTGGGATTTTGTTCCTGTTTATTCTCCAAAGAACCTCAGAACACAAGCAATAGTCGCTGACATTCCTCAAGGTGGGCCCTGGGAGAAGAGAAGGGAAAGATGAGCCTGAACGGGAGACACCTGACCTGGCGAAACGCCGGTATGTAAACACACACTGAGCCACATTCCCCCACGCCCTGCTGGCCCCAGGCGGGGGCCGTGATGACAGCGCCACAGAGAGCAATGGGCTGACCGGAGCTGACGCCAACAAGCCACTCGGACCAGGAGGTCTGGGAGCAGCGGGCGGCACCCCCAGCCACGTCCTCTGCCCAGGGTCCTTACTGTTGGGCGCCGATCTGGACTAAACAGGCTGGGAATGAGGAGTTTCCCCGAATCTCTGCTTGCTTGGAGCCCCGCCACAGACTGGGGTGGGCCTCTCAGCTCTCGGGTGTTCCACCCTGACCATATTCAGAAGATATTACCACTCCTTCCACGCTGACTACTTATCCCAAAGGCTAGAGGTCATTTCCCGGCCCGGCTGCGTATTACAGTGTCTTTCTGTCCCTGAGGAAAAACATGTCCCTCTTCCCAGCACGTGGAGACATTTACATAGGAAAGTAAGTATACAGCAGGTGCTGAATTATGTGTTGAGTGAACGGATGAATAAGCGGCCACCAGGTAACAGAAAAGTAATCCTTGGTTTCATTCTAAGAAACAAATGAGAATCATTTTCATGCCTCTTTCTCCTACTGACCATGTCTAGAACATATACTATGTGCCAACCAGATCTGATGAAGACAACAGATCTGGAACCTGGTTCTACCTCCAAACACCTAATCTACTAACAGAAGTAAAAGGCAGCCCTTAAAAAACGGTAAACAAAAGACACTGAATGAACAAACTGGTTCTTACACCCAGGAACCAAGCCCTGGGTAAGGAAGACAGAGGTTGTGACCTGAAAGCGTCATTGCTCCCGAACCACCCACCGGTAATGATTCTTGTACCAGAAAAGCTGAACCCTCATCCCCTGGGCCTTCCGCTCAACCAGAAAAAGAGAAGACCCACGTGTGGACGCCCATGCCCCGTTGCCACTGGGCGGAGGGGGGGGGGCGTCCAGCCTGATAAAGAAGCCTCCGCCCAGTCCGGACGGCCTCAAGGGTGCCAAGGAACAAGGCCGTCCACACCTGAAAAGAGTTGTTGGAGGCCATGGACCCCAACGCCCTAGGAGTGACGCTGGTGACCATGTTCAGCCGCGTCACCTCCAAGGGGTCTGATCTTGTTTGCTGCCCTCCAGCACCCAGCACAGAGGCTGGTATGCCCTCAAGATCCCCAGGAAGAGAAGGGTGGAGGAAGGAGGGAAGGAGCATCAGAGAGAAGCATATAGACTGACGGCTCTACTGACTAAGAACCTTCCTTCCAGCTGTTGAGCCTCGGGGTTCCTCCTCCACATCTCAGATCCACCACAGCCACACGGCGCTAGTGGACCCTCCCCAGCCCAGTGGCCTCCACTTGTGGAAGGGGGGCATTTTGGGAGAATTTAGGCAGGTCACTCTGGTTCAGAATACTTAAATGGGCCCAGATTCTGGTAGCCAGCATAGCTCATTATAACAACATAAGAGTCTATTTCCCCAAAAAGATCAATTTCTTGACTAAAATATTCTATTTCCCTGAATATATATTTTTGAATATATTTTCGAATACCTTGATATTAAATAAAACAAAACTCCATAAAAACAGACAAAACTGGATTTCTAAATCAAGTTATGAGCAGCCTCCCCTACTGCACACTGATTTAGTCTGAAAACTCCATGCTGATCTGCCTGGACCCCACAGCATCGGACACCTGCATCCTCTGCCTCCGGGGATCATGATCCAGGAAGAACTACTTAACACACATTTCAGATTTCCTCCAAGAGGTATTAGGGGCAGGTAAAAGACAAGCATAAAATAAGGCTGTTCACAGGGTGCCTGGGTGGCGCAGTTGGTTGAGCGTCCGACTCTTGGTTTCGGCTCAGGTCATGATCTCAGGGTCATGGGATCGAGCCCCAGGTCAGGCTCCGTGCTCAGCAGGAAGTCTGCTTGAGGATTCTCTCTCCCTCTGCTTCTTGTGCGTACCACCCCCCCCATAAGAAAATCCTTAAGAAAATGAGGCTGTTCACATGGAAATTAGGAGTTCAAAATATAATGAAAAGAAGGAAAATTCTACCTATCCCGCCCCAACATGTGTGACTCAGTGATCAGTTGAGCTCCGAGTTCCCTGGGAGCTAAGGCACGAATGGAAATATGGCAGAAGGCACACTTCTCAGAATTTACTTGGAAAGGAAGCGCACCAATCCCCCAGGGGAAACACTGTTCTAGAGCAACCCTCTGCTAGCCTCACACAGGAGGCAGGAAATGATGGGCTGGGCAGGCATCTGTGTTCGTTCTCTGAGGTGCAAAAACATGCTTCACGTGGCAACTTCTCATCCTGTCCATCACGAGGAGCAGGGCACAAATTACAAACGCCATGAAGAGTCTCAGCAGAGAGGTGGTGTGAACAAGGAGGCTCTGCCTTCTGTGCCCCATCCGTGCTTACCGTGGACTCAGACCAGCATTTCCACTCCTAACACCGACTCACAGCTGGGGCTCTCAGATACCCGGATGGCCCACGTCCACGGAAGGAGCCTGGTAAGACCCCCCGAGGATGACAGCAGAGCCAGCCCCCAGTCCTCACTGGGACGCTGCCGAGATCCTCAGCCAGGCCTCCACCCTCAGACCCACAGCCTCCAGCCACACGGCCTGCTCTCTTGTCTCCTCCCTCCTCCCTGTGGAACCTGAGACATGACTGGGTCTCTTTCCTTTCTTTGCCTCCAGCATCTGAAACAGCATACTAGTCTGGCAAATAATAAGCATCCTGTAAATGTTTGCTCAAATTAATAGACCAGTGCATATAAGAATAAAATGACCAGCTGGGTAGGGATTTAGGAGTGCTGATTATGCACTTCAGCTTTCAAAGACCCTGCCAAATACCCAAAGAGAGACAGTCATGGGTTCCTCTACTCTCCTGCCCCTGAGATGTGAGACCAGTGTCCCCCCTTGGGGTCTGGGCTGTCCAAAAGTGACTGGGCAAGGACAGAGCCTTGCGGATTCCATCTGGTCCCTGGGATAAGCACTGCACCATGAGCCAAGAAGTCAGAGCCCTGAGGCCACTGTTGGAAGGACAGCACAAATGTGGGCGGGGGCTGCCCGAGCACAGACGACCTCCCAATACTTTTATGGACCCACAACACATGAGGCACACATTGGGGAGCTGCAGTCCAACCCATCCACTAGCAGACTGCGACAGTCCCATCTAGGCCTCACGGTACAGAAGCTTCATCCAGCCAATTCCAGCCCAGCCCGTGGGCCCCAAATCCCTGGCCCCAAAGCTGTGAGACACAAGTTGTTGTTTCTAAGCCTTAAGGCTGTGAGGAAAACTATACCAGGACACACACAACGTTCTCCGGTTCAGGAGCTCCTACAGGACTACCCAGGACACACACACAGTGTCCTCAGGTTCAGGAGCTCCTACAGGACTACCCAGGGCACACACATGTCCTCAGGTTCAGGAGCTCATACATTAGTAGGTAAAGAGTCTTTCCTCTTCCTTTCCATCCAGGCACACTGGTGATAATCTGAATCATGGGATTAGTCCAGTGACAGAATGTCTGACACCATGCAGCCATCACACTATCAAATCTGTCACAGCCCTGATGGCCAGGGAGCTGTGTGCTGTGGGCACCATGGGGCAGCTACAGGAGATACTCTGCTGCACCCACCAAGTAAGTTTTGATTCTGATTCCACACTCATGTATCCCAGACTGGAGAAGAGTAAAAGAAATGTGATAGACAAGCACACAGGGCAGGCCAGATAAAGGAACAGCCCGGTCTGCAGGGACCTTTGAAGGCTGGGCCAGCCAGAGCCACCGGTGGTTGTGACCAATCCCTTCCTGAGCGGTCACTCTAGCAGTAAAGGAGAGCAGAGCGTGTCCACCGTGATGAACTGTGCTGGCTGGTTTTACAACCTCAGGATCCAACTATTATTTTTAACGTTTCTTAACAGACCAATAGGCTCGAACAAAAACAGTTAATGCCCCTGAGTGAGCATGCAGGGGTCCACCGGCTTGCTGCCAGAGCCACATCAGAGAAGGGCCGTACTCTCACCGGGTCTACACCCACGATCCTGAGCAGGGGCACCCCTGCTGGTCCTACAGTTACCTTCCATTTACCCACTAGAGAAAGGTGCCCCTGCCCTGACCTTTATGTTCATTTGTCAGGAAGCTGAAATGTTCTGAGCCTTTGAGTGGAAGACACTTTCCCATCATCAGCCAACACTCTCATGAAAATACACAGATCTACAGCCCCTCAAGTGCTGTGACCTCAGGCTGTGGCCCCACCGAACATCCTCTGCTGGGTGCTACCCTCAGGTCTCAGCCCAGGGCCCTCAGTCAAAGAAGGCAATGAGACAGTTCTAAATTTTGAGTTAGTGGATGCCATTTAAAAATAAAGAGGTTTCACATTTCTTTCAAATCCTTTTGAAAACTGAAGATCCAGCCATGCTGGCTACTTCCCCTTGTTGAAAGGGTTGTGGGTCTGGTGGGTGTGGCCCCTCTCAGGGGACACCTGCCTGGCCTTGTGCATTCGGGACCCTCCAGCCACACGCATGGATCTACCCTCCCCACCCCTCAAGTGGTCTGCCAGGGCCCCGCTCTTCGGGACACCAGTCTGTCATCAAGGTGCACCTGCCGTGGAGTTCTCCACCCCCCACAACACACGCAGCATCTGGGGCCCCTCGAATAACAGGAATCTGTGGCTGGAAGACCGCCTGTGGCAGGTAAATAATGAAACTATAGGGTTTGTGCTTCCCCCACACCTTCCAGCACAGCTCTGCTCCCCAGTCTTTTGCTCCCCTATGCTTTGTTTCTACTGGTTGCTTCAGGAATCTCTAACAGGTTACAGTAGAGGCACAAGGGTGAGGAGGTGGCTGAGGAGGGTGAAGAATGTAACAGGAACACAGAGGGCAGGAATACGCGGAGGTGTTTTTAATGCAGGACACTAAAGTGAGGTACTGTGGAAACTTCTGGAAGAGAGAGGGCCCCTGGACACTGGTGAAGACCAGGATCCGAACTGTCCCCAAGCTGGGCCTGAGCCCTCCTAGAACATTATCCCTGTGCATCTGCACAGTAGACAGGAGGTACCAATAAGCAGGGGCCACACAAAAGAGAGCACACGGTCTTCAGGATGCCCTCAGGGCCACAGGAAACCTCAGCCTGGGGATGGTTTTCACCTGGCACTCCCACCACCAGAGGTGTTATCATGTGACCCAAATAAGAAACAGGAAGAAGGCAGATCACCTGGGAGAACACCTAAAAGAACACCCGAGAGAACACCCACGCGATCACCTGAGAGAACACCTGGGAGAACACCCGAGAGAACACCCGGGGGATCACCTGAGAGAACACCCGGGGGATCACCTGAGAGAACACCTGGGAGAACACCCGAGAGAACACCCACGGGATCACCTGAGAGAACACCTGGGAGAACACCCGGGAGAACACCCGGGAGAACACCCACGGGATCACCTGAGAGAACACCCACGGGATCACCCGAGAGAACACCCCGGGGGATCAGCCGAGAGAACACCCCGGGGGATCACCCGAGAGAACACCCGGGGGATCAGCCGAGAGAACACCTGAGAGAACACCCACGGGATCACCTGAGAGAACACCTGAGAGAACACCCACGGGATCACCCGAGAGAACACCCCGGGGGATCACCCGAGAGAACACCCGGGGGATCAGCCGAGAGAACACCCAGGAGAACACCTGAGAGAACACCAGGGGATCACCTGAGAGAACACCTGGGTGAACACCTGGCGAATGTCTGGCAGTGGACACCAGGGCCACAGGGCCACAGGGCCATGCCCAAAGCCTGCTGTTTCCTCTCATCAAGGTGTTTATACACTTACTTGCTTGCACGTGTACATGTCTGTGTATGTGTGTGTATACATGTGTTTTGATTTCTGCTTTTTCTTTTAGCAGCTTTATTGCGATAGGATCAGCATACCATAAAATTCACCTGTTTAAAGTGTATAATTCAATGTTTTTTGGTACATTCACTAGGTTGTGCAACTATCCCCGCAATCAGTGTTAGAACATTTTCATGCCCCTGAAATAAACATGGACCTATTAACTGTCACATCCCTTCTGCCTCCCCCCGGCCCTGGCAACCACCAACCTACTTTCCATCAGTTTTGGCTCTTCTGGACATTCATATAAATATAAACATATCACATGTGATCTTCTGAGTCTGACTTCTTTCATTCAGCGTAACGTTCAAGGCTCGTCCACACTGCAGCGTTGTTCCTACTCACGGCTGAGTAATATACCCCTGTATGGATGCTGCATGATCTGTTCATCCATTCTTCAGCTGACAGACTTTTGGGCTATGTGCATAGTGCTGTGTGGTATTTGTGTACTCGCTTCTGTGCAGACATGAGCACGCCCAGGAGTGGAGGTGCTGGGGGACGTGGTAACTCTGGGTTTAACTGTCTGAGGAGCCTCCAAACCATTTCCCGTGCCGCCCGTGACACTTTACATTCCCAGTGGCAGTGGATGAGTTTCCACTGACATATGACTGCCTGTCTTTTCAATTATATATTTGCTTGGAATCAAAGAAATGCCTGTCTACCATTTTCTTGTTTTATGATGGCAACATGGGAGGGGAAGAGGGTGATTGTGGCAACAGGTTTATGAAAACAGTAAATATTTTGGGCGCAGATTTTTGCCACTTCCCACACAGTGGCAGGGGTGCACCACTTTGGTTTCCATGTCCATTTCTGGCCAGGAGAGCGAACTCCCCCAGCCCTTCACCCACCCCAGCATGAGTGATTCTGGGTTGGTGCTGCCTGTGTCCAAGCACTGGCTCTGAAGACATGGGAGAGCCCGGCCTGACAGGCAGGCGTGTGATGGCATGGACACTTCCGCTGTCCGCTGGAACCACACAAACCAAGTCCATCTGCGTGCTTCCGGCCTGCCGCACCGGCCCCGGGGAAAAACCAGTTCCTTTCCTGGGGACAGCGTGAGGTTCCAGAGGCTGGGCTACTGCGGCTCGCAGCCTCAGCGGCAGTGGAGAGAGGTGGAAACATTCTGTGTGTATAGGTTTCCGTTAAAATATTTTGTTTATATAGACGCTGTTTTGCTGTTATTGCTCAGAAGTACCCCTAACGCAGCTATGGGAATCCGAGATTGAACATGACAGTCTTCCTATAGCCACAGACCCATCCCCAGAAACAGTCACTTTCACTAATTTCTGTTTCTTACTTCCTGAGCAAGCATCATCAGTTTAAATAAGAGTATCACTGATGTTTCTCAGCTGATCAATTTAAAATCAGCTGCTGACTCCCTGCTATGAAAGATGATTTTTTTACAATCATTTTACAACGTCAAGTATTCAACATTCCACCCTGTTCTGCACCTACCAATGTCTTACCTACTGTCTCTGTAAGTCGATCCTAAATATGCTGACTCCACAAGACGTCATTTACATCATGATCGCCCGGACTCCGCGGGCCCCCTCTGGCCGCCCTTCCCCTGTCCCCTTCCCGTTTGGCCTGAGCGCCTCCTCCAGGCGCAACTCTGGGCTGTGAGGAGGATGCATCTCTGCCTGTCCAAGGGTCCTCATCTCTTGACAAAATACAAATTCAGCGTTCGGGTCAGCCTGCCCTGTTTAAGGCACTGTTCCATTTCTAAGAGCTCTTTAAATACACTGAATGGCCGAAATTTCCATTCCAACGTGCAACCTCTTCCATGGGCAGCAATGCCTTGATACATAAAATAAGACCCTGACTTGGCCAAAGTCAGCCCCTCCCAGCCCACGCTGGAAAGAGAGTCTTCTGGAAAATCTAGGTTTATTTTTCGGAAGCAACCAACATAGGATTTCTGCCTTCAGCTTTGGTACTGTCTCTGCTCCCCTTTTCTTCCCCACACCCTTCTAGGAAAGAGTCCTGGCTTAAGCTTCAGAAAGAAAATTTCTTAGATATTAACAAAAAATTAGAAAAACCATCTTCTTCCTTCTAAAATCAGAGCCCGCCATTCAGACCTCCAGTGCAAAACACAAAGTTCTGAAAGACTTAAACGAAGGTGCTCCTTTGTTCACTCATGTCTGGCCTGAAGGGGAATGGCCTGGGTCTACCTGGACACAGGTGGAAATCCCAGGTCCGTGGCCAAAGCGGGACTTCATGTTATTCTGGGGTAAAGAGACTCTGAGAGACCTTTCTGATGAAAGCCTGACCTTTTCCTATGTAACTTCTGATCTTTTCAGTTGGCTAAATACACCCCAGGCTGCTTCCCAATCACTTTGCCTTTTGTGGTCAGGGCGGTCTTTGACTCTGACGGTCTCCCCAAGAGTGAAGGCAATTAGGGCAGCCTAGCACGGGGCTGACTTCACACACAGGTAACATCCATGTTAGTGCGTGTAATGGTAACAGCTGTGTCAAGACTGTGAGATGCATGTGTGGCACACCTGTTTCTGCTCCTTTGTAAGGGGGGCAGCATTTACTGAAACCCCAGCAGGGCTAACCTCCATGTGCAGAAGGCAGAGGGGCTGCTCCCCCAACAAACCCATAAAATCCCCTCCTCCCCCCCTTGCCCAGCAGCCAGATGGGAAGGACAGAGAGAAAACAGACGGTGGCAGCAGAAGGCAGCTGATGATGAGGGGCCGGCCACCAGGACAGTGCCACGCCCCAGGTAGGGGTGGGAGGCGGGGGGCGCTCTGGGCTGGAAGAGCCACCAGGACAGTGCC